>NC_054374.1:124580700-124813200 GCF_017654675.1 Xenopus laevis | reverse complement strand
CAACCTCCACCCACTGTATCACATCACGAATTGCATGTATAAATAAATAAACAAAATATTTTTGCAATGCTGGATACATCTGCTAGTAATATTTTAGTGCATTCTATGTTTTGTAAGAATGAGCACTTGAGTATTGTCTCTGGCCCTTGCAGGCCCAGTCTGACACTGGTATATAAGGGCATCTTCACTGCCAATGTTTCCTGCCCATGTGCCATAGGCCATAGAATATCCCTTTAGCTTCTGTTAGTTTATCAGGTTCTCAAACAATAATTAATAACCCTGTGTCTGGGATCAGGTTAGGTTCAATAATATAGCTTTACTTCTTGTATCCATTGTTGTTTTATTTAATAATCCTTACTGGAGGGAAAACAATCTTTTTTTTAATGTTGAAATTATTATAAATGTTTTTTTTTAGCAGACAAAGTATGGCGATCGAAATTACAAAAAGACCCCTTATATGGAAAACCAGAGGTCTCTTACTTTCTTCCTAACAAGTCCCATACCTGTACAGTGCAGGAGACTATGGGGCAAATTCACTAACGGGGCGAATTTTCACAAGCGACCGATTTCCCACGCTCCGTGCCACTTCGCCCGGCATAAATTCTTTACCACTACACTAATTCACTTAAATGCGAAGTTGCATGTCAGCAACCAAATGCTGGTGAATTTTCGCAAGCGTTACTTTGGCAGTGCGAGCATTTCATAGCGAATTGTCGTTAGCGTTCATTTCTGCCTAGCTAAACGTCATAGTACTCTAACGCTTAGGTCAGTTTGAATTGGGTACCTAAAAGTCGTATGGACGTCTTTATTAATAATGTTGGTGCAAATGCTTTTTAATACAAATGTCCAAGGAACCATAATAAAGACAAAAGAGATCCTCTATTGTCCTAGACATGAGCCCACCCTAAAACAAATGTGGCATGCCCCTCAAACGTCTGTGAAAAAAATGTTAACGCAAATTTATTTAATAGTTCGGACTTTTGAAAGCAATCCCACTTTAAAAAAAGAAAAGTTGCCAGTGTTTTTTACCACTTTAATGCATTTCCGGCATTCAGGATATGATGTCACTGACATAAGATTGAGGAAGATATAGCTTCATTTTATCAGTTTGCCTGGTCTGAGCCGGCAAAGTAAACCCTGGTGACAGAGTTACATTAATGAATGTTATGTTCAGTAAAATTTGCATCTTAGTGAACAGAAAAGCGAAAAGTCACCTGGCAATAGGGTGTGAACGAACGCTAGTGACGGTCTTGATCGCTTCTGAATTGGCAATGTCCCTGTGGATGGGATTTCTGGCGAATTGCCACTAGCGTTGGCCACTTTGAACTTTAGTGAATCTGCCCCTATGATGGTACTTGATAAATATGAGTATAATACTACTACCTCTACTACTACTAATAATATATTCCATATGCAACTAGAAAAAACAGTTCTATGTTGAAAAAAAAAAAAACAATGGATGAACACTAATTTAGTTCTGTCAACTACGCATGCTTTTTAGATGTACATGATAGTTTTAGGCTAAGGAACCTTTAACTGCATAACTTTGTTTGTACAGAATATGATTTCATTGCTGTTTTCAGGGCTTGTTTTAGGGTAGGTAAGGAGGGCCCAAATATCCCATATTCTCTATGATTTATGTAAAGAGTAGATAGAGGGAGGATTTGTACAAATATACGTATAATCCATATCTTCCAGTGACTTGGAGGATTATATTTGTACTTCATCAAGCGCGTTTGCGTTACTTGATGTCTGCTGATATCCAATTCACATGATGTCTAGTTCATGTCATTTGATGGAAGAAAGAAAAGAAAAACATTTCTTTCCCTCACTGCTCCTATGATCTGTATAAAAGGCTGAAGACTGTGCTGTAGATCAGTTTGGCAACATTTTCACAAACAAAAATTGAACTGTCAGCTAATAAAAGTCAACTGCATGCAAAAATCGAGGTGTTGCTGTGAAGAGGCAGCACAAAAATATTTGTATGCACACCTGCAAGGGAATTGTCTCGAACAGGCTATAACTGTGCTGTTCTTAATGGAAACTAACCTTGGCCCCACTCAAGTAACTCAGTTCTCTAAGGTCTGAATGCTGAGGATCAATTGCAAACTTACTGGACAGTTATGTCCCATGTGGCCCCCCTTCAAGTCGCTGACTAACTCAGAGTTAGAGAGCTGAAAAGCAGGAAGTTGGATTCTGGCTATTATTCTTAGACATCCAGTCACTCCAGCCTTTATACATTACATTTCTGGCTAACTTACTATATTAAAAACTTTTTTATATTTTGCACAACCTATTTACCCAGTTTTTATTTTTACCGTCCAATTCTAAAAAAAACCATTTCAATTGGTCTTCATTATTTATTGTTTATAGTTTATGAATTATTTGCCTTCTTCTCCTGACTCTTTTCTAGCCCCTCTAAAAACAAATCCTCTCTTAAGCTACGCATTTATTGTTATTGCTAACTTTTATTACTTATCTTTCTGTTTCGACCATCCACTATTAATATTCCATATTCTCATTCAAATCAATGCATGGTTGCTAGGGTAATTTGGACCCTAACAACCAGATTCCTGACACTGCAAACTGGAGAGCTGCTGAATAAAACGCTAAATAACTCAGATAATAGAAAATGAAAACCAATTGAAAATTGTCTCAGAATATCACTCTCTACATCATACTAAAAGTTATCTCAAAGGTGAACAACCCCTTTAATAGGGTGTCTATCTGGGGGCATGCACATGAAAATGTTTGGGACCTGTTATTGCATAGGATCTAACCAGAAGACCTGTCAATGTACTTTTTGATTTGTAATCAGTTTGAAAGTTACTGTTAAAGTCCATATGATGTTTAGAGCATGGCTCCTTGGGGATTCAACATTAGTCCAGAGGCACACTCTTCTAGAGAAAAGACCTAACTAAAGGCCTACCCTGTTAATTGTGGACACCGATAGGCACAACATCCTCTTGTCAGGGTACATTGATCAGATTTTGCACCAAAATGCAAAAGTACGTTATGTATTTTCATTACAAATTCTGCTTCTTTTGCTCTGACATGTGGATGCCTTGCCAGTTTATATGAACAGAACATGGGGCATAATATATGTGGTTAGGACTGTTCTCAGCCAAATAGAAAACAGTGGGGCTCATTTATAAACACTGGGCAAATTTGCATCTGAGCGGTAACCCATGGCAGCCAAACAGTGATTAGCTTTTTTCAACCAGCTGCAGGTTGAAAACTGAAATCAATCACCTAATTGGTTGTCATGGGTTACTGTGCTAGTGCAAATTTGCCCGGTGTTTATAAATGACAATCACTGAGCCACTGGCCCTAACTCTTCATTAAAGGGATACTGTCATGGGAAAACGTGTTTTTTTCAAAAGCATCCATTAATAGTGCTGCTCCAGCAGAATTCTGCACTGAAATCCATTTTTCAAAAGAGCAAACGGATTTTTGTTATATTCAATTTTGAAATCTGACATGGAGCTAGACATATTGTCAGTTTCCCAGCTGCCTCCAGTCATGTGACATGTGCTCTGATAAACTTCAATCACTCTTTACTGCTGTACTGCAAGTTGGAGTGATATCTCCAGCAGCCTAACAACAGAACAATGGGAAGGTAACCAGATAACAGCTCCCTAACACAAGATAACAGCTCCCTGGAAGATCTAAGAACAGCACTCAATAGTAAAAGCCAAGTCCCACTGAGACTGATTCAGTTACATTAAGTAGGAGAAATAACAGCCTGCCAGAAAGTAGTTCCATCCTAAAGTGCAGGCACAAGTCACATGACTGGGGCAGCTGGGAAACTGACAATATGTCTAGCTCCATGTAAGATTTCAAAATTGAATATAACAACATCTATTTGCTCTTTTGAGAAATGGATTTTAGTGCAGCATTCTGCTGGAGCAGCACTATTAACTGATACATTTTGGAAAAAACATGTTTTCCCATGACAGTATCCCTTTAAGGCTTTTACAGACAAGTGTTTCTTGTAGTCAGTGTAGCACTGGCCCACCGGGATACCAGGAAAGAACAAAGTGCCTAAATAGATGGAATAATAGATTATGGTATGTAAACAAAAGAGAGTAGGAGACTGGAGGTTAAGTGAGGAGAGGAAGAATATAGTACAGAGAGTGGGCCCCTGGTCTAAGGTTTTTTGGTGGGCCCCTGGTGTTCCAGTCCGACACTGCTTGTAGTGGATGTTTTGTGCGTTCAACTGCAAGGAACCAAATGAAGAAAAATAACCTGTTATTTTCAGTGAGTGTGTACTCAGAACTTAGACCCCAGGATAAATTGTACTGGCAGGATTTTAAATGTGTCACAAATGGGGACAGCAAGATCCAAAGAGAAGATATTACAGTTCAGCTGAGACTCTGGCAAGTGTGCTAGTTTCAGTGATGGGTGATTAGCTAATTAGCTACAGACAGTGTCACCTAATGAGCATCCTGTAACCAAAACATAGAGCAAAGGTAAACTGCTCCCATGTTTGTGTAGTGGCGGTGGGAGGCGATAATGAGGGAGCACAAAAGGCGACATTTACATTTAAATGACCCCAACTGAAATAAAGTCAATATATCCATCCTGTTTATCTGCTCTTTTATCCATTTGTATATTGTCTAGAAAATAACTTGGATCCGGGGTATGTTGCTCTGGCCTACCTATTATGTGGAAGGAGTTATGGATTGCATGTTGAAATGATAATACTCAGGGAAAACAAGCTCATGAAAAAGATGCATTTGCCATTGTCTAGGTGTGAGTTCAACCAAGAGTCAGAAGAGGAATGTAAGGACATGAGAAGCTTAAGGCTATCACAAATCAAATTGCATATCAGTTTCCCAGCAGGTAATATGGAATAATCTCGGCACCATTTTTCATATCATTTTTTTTTCTTCCCAGAAATACCAATTCATTTTGATCTATAATGCGAGTCAAGCAGGTCATGATGAGTAGCAGGTTTGAATGTGAACAGGCTTTGCGTTTCTGCTCTCTTTTTTTTGAGTCATGGTGCAGTGTTACTGGAACAGGGGGGTTTGTTACTGCTTATATTATTATGTATGCATGTATATCTTTATTTATACTTGCTTATACATTATTTATCTTCTGGCCCTCTACTAATCTTCTTCCTCTCTGACGTTCATACAACTAACTACCCAAAACAGTTTTTGCATAATGAAACACCTTCTCAACACCTAACCTATTACCACTTCACATATAACATTTCTCTAGGGCTGTGCCCCTTTCCTGGAATTTCCTCCCACTGCACTGCTGGCTCTGACTCCTGAAATAAGTAAGCTGAATCCAATTAATTTGAACCTGGAGAAGGACTAATTTTTGATACATGGTTTCCAGAGTCAAAGCCAGAGAAAAGAAAAGTATCAACAAATACTGCCTTCAATTAAAATGACATTTACAAATACATTTGGGGGCAGATGTATGAAGGGTCGAATATCGAGGGTTAATTAACCCTCGATATTCGACTAGGAACTAAAATCCTTCGACTTCGAATATCGAAGTCGAAGGATTTAGCGCAAATCCTACGATCGAAGGATAATTCCTTCGATCGAACGATTAAATCCTTCGAATCGAAGGATTTTAATTCAACGATCGAAGGAATATCCTTCGATCAAAAAAACATAGGCAAGCCTATGGGGACCTTCCCCATAGGCTAACATTGACTTCGGTAGCTTTTAGCTGCCGAAGTAGGAGGTCGAATTTTTTTTTAAAGAGACAGTACTTCGATTATCGAATGGTCGAATAGTCGAACGATTTTTAGTTTGAATCCTTCGATTCGTAGTCAAAGTCGTAGTCGAAGGTCGAAGTAGCCCATTCGATGGTCGAAGTAGCCCAAAAAACACTTCGAAATTGGAAGTTTTTTCAATTCGAATCCTTCACTCGAGCTTCATGAATCGGCCCCTTAAAGTGAATTTCTAATTATCTAACAAAACATTGCTTAGAATTACATTTTCACTCATTATTCAGGAAAACATTTAGGATGGATTTACCAAGTCTGGCATGACCTTAATATGTATTTTATTGAAAATATTATTTTATTCTGGAGGGGAAACTATAATAAAGGTTATAATAAATCCTCTGTGTTCATAGTAAGATCAGAGGCAGAAGCATATCACGGAACAAGCAGGTTTTAGCTTATTGCTACCAATTTCCGGTAATTGTGTGAGGTTGTCTCTGGTCTTATAAGTCTACTGCCTTTTCCTTAAACATTAGTAAGAATTTAAAGGGTCGGAATACCTCCTTTCCATTATGAGTCCATTGAACAGGGCTTGTGTTAAACATTATTTTAGCCTATTATTTTAATCATACACAATCAATCTTTTTCATTATCTTATGAGCCAAACATGGGAAACAGGGAAACTGAAGCTACTCCATGTGTGGTCCTTGCAAGGTAGATATTAGATAGAAAGTAGAAAGTCCATAATGTAGGGGGATTATCTGTGCTCTAGTGTACCTCACAAGGGTCAGACATGAGTCTGGTGTTTATACAAATGGCCTGTAGATGTCACTGTGCTGAAGACAAACTGTGCTTACTTCCTGACAGCTTAAAAGTGAAAGTAAAAGTTGTGTAATGGCTGCATGAGTCTGCTAATAAAGCACTGTTATACTCTACTCATCCTCGGCTACCCAAAACATAACAGATTGGCGACAGGATCTCTCTTCTACCTCTGCAGCAGCCTGCGCATTTTCTTCCAAACCCTGGTGAGCCTACCATACCTTTTACTGTTTGGATCCATATGTTTGAAAATTACATTATTGCTGCTGACCAAGGGGATATTTCTGCTGCTAGAAAGCATGCTTTATTTATGCACTGCCTGGGAGCAGAGGAACAGTGTATATTCTATACATTACCATTACCAGATGAGACTTATTAAACTGCTCTTACTGCTATAAAGAACTTTTTTCGTGCCTAGAGTAAATGTGGTTGCTGAAAGATATAAATTCCACCAACGTGGACAACGTAATGGCGAATCCACAGAACAATTTGTAGCAGCTTTGAGAGAGCTGATTGTTACCTGTGAGTTTGGGAATTGGGACTCTAACAGATGAAATGCTAAGAGACCAAATAGTGGAAAAAACAAACTCACCTCGCATTAGAGAGAGACTGCTCCTAGAGCAGGATTTAACCCTTGCAAAGACTATTACAGTTGCTAGCCAAATTGAAACAGCAGTAGCAGAGGCTAAAACTCTCAGTCAGGGAACTGCTGGGAATGTACAGATTGTGAATTCAACACTGTGGCCTAATAATGCACAGTCACAGGCAAAATACAGTGCTAAGGAAAGGGATTCATCTACACTGCAAAACCATACAGCCGCAAATGCACAAAAGTAGGATATTTTGCTAAGATCTGCCGTAGTTCTGCTAAAGATGTTCATGAAGTCACTACTACAAATGTTACAGTATTAAGTGTGGATAAAGCTGGTACATTTATTCCAGACAAGTTTATATGCACTGTCAGTGTCAGTACTGCTTCTGCTGACAAGGGACACTCCATTAACCTGATGCTTGATACAGGTTCAGCTGTTTCTATACTACCAAAGGATATTTGCTTGAAATACTTTGCAAAAGATTTACTTGTTGCACCTGCCCTGAAACTGGTCAGTTACTTAAAGGATCCAATCCCTGTGCTTGGTTGCTTGCCAGTGACTGTACAATTTGAATCAAATACTGCAAAATGGGAGTTTTACATTGTGAATAAGGGTACTGCTATACTTGGAAGGGATCTTTTTGCTGCATTAAACCTACAATTAGTTGATGGTCTCATTACTACAGCACCAGTGCCTGCCACACAGCCAGTGTCTAAAATTTCACCACAAAGCTTCACTTCACTGGGTTGTGCAAAGAACTTTGTACACAAAGTTAAGTTGAGATCAGATGTAAAACCAGTACCATTCCCTGATTCAGCATGGGAAAAACTTGCTATTGATATTGTCGGTCCTTTTACAGATGCTCCTATAGATTGTAGATTTGCTATAACCTTGATAGACTATTACAGTAAATGGTCTGAAATTGCATTTGTTTCTCATATAACATCAGCTACAGTAATAACATTTCTGTGTACAGTCTTCAGCAGAGAAGGTAATCCAAAGGAGTTAATATCAGACAACGGACCACAGTTTGTTTCATATGAGTTTGAATTCTTTCTGAGAGAGAGGAATATTGTGCATAGGAAATCTTCAGTGTATTACACACAAGCAAATGGAGAAATTGAGCGATTCAACAGAAGTCTGAAAGAAGCGCTACAGACAGCAAATCTTACTGGGAAATCATGGAAAGTATTTACAACAGAGTTCCTACATAACTACAGAGCAACATGCCATGCAACAACCCAATCATCTCCAGCTGAATTATTACATGGCAGACAGATGCGCATTAAGTTACATGTTGCAGACATCAAACTTCCACAAAATACTGTGCCTACAAAATCATCTGCTGCTGACAATGTGAAACGTCAACAAGCCAAATGTAAGGCTTATACTGACAGAAAACGTGGTACAAGAGAAGTGCACTTCCAGCCTGGATCTTTAGTCAGAATTAAGAAACCAGGAATACTGAAACAAGGACAATCTAAATTTACTACACCAGTGAGATTCCAGTGAGGACCATACACATATGAACTGTCTGATGGACGCATATGGAATGCAAGTCGTCTTGCTCCTGTTAGATATAACTTTGGAGAAGCTCCATTTGATGAAGGACATTTTCCTACTCCTGATGTCAACTACAGGCCTGAAGAAAGTGAACCTATAAGGCGTACTGAGAGAATCAGAAAACTACCTGCATGGACCAAGGACTTTGTTATGTGAAGAATGTATAATATTGTTTTAAAATGCACACTGTTTAATTGTTGTTGTTTATTATAGTTGTCCAAATGCTTTCCTACTATAGGGGGAATGTGTGGTGTTTATACAAATGGCCTGTAGATGTCACTATGCTCAAGACATACTGTGCATACTTCCTGACAACTTAAAAGTGAAAGTGAAAGTTACTGTTGTGTAATGGCTGCATGAGTCTCTACTCATCCTCGGCTACCCAAAACATAACAATGAGTAGCTTCAATTTCCCTGTATGGCCTGTTTAACTCATGAGATAAGTTCTCTCAGTGCAAGAAACAATCAACAAAAATGCAGCACTGAAAATGTAATGGTATCCTGAGAATGAAGTACTGTAGGCAAAAAAATGTGTATGCATCTGTGGGATCCAAAAGCCTGGTATCCAGATCTTTATTTACTTACTTAGTGATACTGACACAAAAAATAACTTTTCAAAATAATAATGCATGCAAAAAATTACGTGTGGGACTGTTGACCCTGCTTTTGTAAGTAATTGTTACTTGAAGTTCCTAAACCTGACTGTTTTGCCAACCTGATTGGCCCTTCTCAACCTGTCAGTTAGAGTTTCTAATGCTAAAGGACTACTGCTGCACAAATATGGCAGCCCCCTCATAGAGAAACATGGGGGGATCAGATAGATTATGTAAATTCTCTGTAAAGACTTTTATGGCAAAATTATTAACAGCACTTAAAGACGATGTTATGATAGATGTAAAAAAAGGTTTCATTTCAGGTGTCATTATCACCTAAAAATCGCAATCGTTATTTAAAATGACATTTTTGCCAATGTGTAGGACTCGCTAAGCAACTGTTAGCCAGCTCTGGAGTTTACGTAACCATTATGTAGCAAAATAACACATGTGATTGCAAAATGTTATTACACACACTGCACATGTTTGCATAAGCCATTTGTTCACAAACATTGAGAGGAAATCATTGAGGTCTGTAATCAGTCAAAAAGGATGCAAACAAACAAAGGTTTTGCGAACGTTTTTAGTGCTAATATTACATCCCCCCATTTATATCGAAATCTTCTTGCATGAGATTGAACACACCCGAGGAGTGGTTACAGTCACTCACTGTTGTTCCACTATAGCTAGCACTCTAAAATACTAAACTCTGCAAAAAAAGTCCCTTTTTATATCAAATCTGCTCCAGAAAAACAAACTCTGAGCACATTAGCATAACTAATTGAATCAACCTTGTTGTTGGATTTTTATTATATACCATTTAAATCTGCCTTGTACAAATTAATTATTCTGTCTATTGTTACCAATCAGCACTTGATATTTCAGTGTTCTTCTTTATTTATCATGACATGCCACCCTTGTCTTGGTGTTTTTGTTGGAATCAAATTATAACAAAGCAAATAGCTCATCTCTGCTGCATTGCATATAAAATGCTTCTTTTGAATTGCACAATATACATCACACAAGCTGTAGTTTACTTTAATGAATCCCTTGTCTCAGCAGCCTCGGTGCAGGAGTGGGCGGACAGCCTTAGTGAAACACAGCCAGATTTACACAAAGGTATTCTTGTGGATCCTTTTCAGAATTCTTTACAAACAGGTTGTCGCTCTTGTTAAATATATTTTACTATTCATATGTGGGTTCTCAGCTTTGTATAACTGTTCGGCCTAGGGTACCTTAAAGAAATGGATGAAAGATGCATTGGGGTAGGTCCCACCAAGAAAATGGCTGTAGATGAGATACCAAAGATTCATTTTTGGCACAGTGAAATCAGTATGTCCACCAAGAAGTCTTCAATAATGTAATGGGAAAAAATGGAGTGAAGGCAGCATTACGGCAGTGCAGGGTCAGACTGGGTCGACTCCCCCAATTAGTGCTGCGCTATTTGTGCATGTGCAAGGGCCATAATTTAAAAGTCAGACGGGGGCTCTGGTGACTGCCAGGAGGGCCCTTTGCTTTGCAGTCCCGGTGGGCCTCTAATGCTCCAGTCCAACCCTGCGGTAGTGGTTAGCATTTCATTTGACTGCAACCTTGGCATACATTCCAACATCTTTATTTCCAAATGGGGCACAGCCTGACCTGGTTACGCCCAATCTGTCCAAAGCCCTGCCCATTTTCTGTTACATCCACACCTTTTCTCCTGTCCACAGATCTGGCTGGGTGATCCTATAAAACAGAATAATTCTGAGGTATACCTGGCCACTGTCTGCAAAGAGTTTGTATACTCTTCTGGTGTCTACTGTATATGGGCTTCCTCTGGGTACTTGGGTGTAAAAGCAGTTTTATTGGTTTCTAATGAAATAGGCCATGGTGTGTGTAAATGTCATAGGAGTCTTAGGGGGAAATGTAATAAAATTCACAAAGCGCAAAACTTTGCGAATAAAAATTTGTCTGTCGCAATGTAATATCCTTCATTAGACTTTTATTGCATTGAAAATTTTAAGTGCACATTGAGAACCTTTAACATCTGCTCTGCAGTTTCATTGTCACAAAAGATGGTTTGCGATTGCAAAATTTTATTACATAAACTGCACACTTTTGCAAACTATACAATTCGCAATCGCTATCTTACTGTCTTGTGAGGGTCAAAGTGTTCGCAAAGGAAATATTTTCACTTTGCGAACATTTATTCGCATTGCGAAGGGATTGCGACTCCCTGACAGCTTGTTCCGACCAGCTTGCATTTAGGTAGGAGAGTGGCAAGGAAGGGAATTTCTGCAATTATAGAGGCAACTGAACAACACTACCAGCCCCCCTTCCGTGACTGCAGGGTCTGCTTCCTCTATAGTTACGTTCCTGGTAATAAAATAATATTGGTGCATAATGCAGAAAATCTTCCAATATGCTTTAATTTTCAGTAGCAATATTGCCTTGTGCAGCAGCACATCAAGAAGGGTCTCATGTTAAAGGAAAACTATACCCCAAAAATGAATACTTAAGCAACAGATGGTTTATATCAAATTGAATGACATATTAAAGAATCTTACCAAACTGTAATATATATTTGCATAAATACTGCCCTTTTACATCTCTTGCCTTGAACCACCATTTCGTGACTCTATCTGTGCTGCCTCAGAGATCACCTGACCAGAAATACTACAACACTAACTGTAACAGGAAGAAATGTGGAAGCAAAAGGCAGAACTCTGTCTGTTAATTGGCTCATGTGACCTTACATGTGGTTTATGTGTGTGCACAGTGAATCTTACGATCTCAGGGGGCGGCCCTTATTTTTTAAAATGGCAATTTTCTATTTATGATTACCCAATGGCACATACTACTAAAAAAGTATATTATTATGATAATGGTTCATTTACATGAAGCAGGGTTTTACACATGAGCTGTTTTACTCAGTATCTTTTAATAGACACCTACATTATTTGGGGGGTATAGTTTTCCTTTAAGTACAGCAATTAAAACAGCTTTCTTGATTGTCATCAACTTTTTAAACAGTTGTATGTGATTATATTTGCATACTGGCTGCAAATGTGCCCTTAGATCAACTGACAGTTTGATGCCTTCGACCCACCGAGAAAATACATTGACTCAAATGCTCAGTAAACTGTACTGCATATATATCCAGTTTCTTGTAATAACAGATCATCATAAAAGGGAGAATACAAAAAATGACCAGTATCTTAAATGATTCCCATAGCAGATTTCTAAAAATTTGGGGTCCATGGTTGGAATACAGGTACAGGCCTGGATATCACCTGACATTGCTTAGTATTTGAATTCAACTTCCTATACCGCTTGACCGGTGCCCTTTGTGGGACCATCATTCACTGGGACCATAGGTGGATCTGTCATTTAGTTTGTTATTTGTTATTAAAATATACCTTGTGTTATTAATATGCTTAATCACGCAGGACTGGTTATATTCTGTTAGCTACTGTGTTTGGTCTATTTGTACAGATGAGATCCTTTGTATCCTATTACATGTTATCTGTATGTACCATGTGCCTTTCAATGCAGTATTCTTGATTTTACATCTGTATAATGGCCGTTATTTCCATTTTTACTGCTTTATGCTACCTATGTATCCTATGTTTTGTAAAACACAATAAAAATTATTGAAGTAAAAAAAAAAAGGGAGAATACAACTATGTTTTTTTCATTAAAACCTTGTTTATCAAAGTACTGAAACTCGAAATTATGTATCAGAAAAATTTGGGAAATTTTGCAAAAGTTTATGACCATTGGAAGTATTGGTTGAATAGGATACGTATTAACCCTGCTGTCATTGTTTAGATAGATGCTGCTTTGTATAGCAATTAGTGTCTTACAAATGATTCTGTGATTGTGTGGAACCTTGCAATTTCTTAAGCTTTTATATACAATTGTACCTTGTATCCAATGTTTATACATGTACCTTGTAATTTTTCTTTTTGCTTTTCTTAAAACCAATAAAAATTACTTTTAAAAAAAAAAAAGTACTGAAACTCTGCAACTGCTTCTTTTGGTTTTGAATGATTTGTTTTTGTATTCTACCTCTATCCATATTGGTTGTTAGTTTAAATTACCTTTAAGGGTCAGTTTACCTCCTTATAACATTAGTTCTGTGAAGAGGCCTTGTGCTGTTATTATCTATGATTTTTGTTATTTTTTGGACTAAACAACAAAATGAAACCACGAATTACTATAAAAACTTTAGGAAGGGGTTTGTTTTTACAGAACTTCTTTTGCCATTTGAAGAAATGATCCGGGTTATGGGGGGAAGCGCCAGGAATGTAGTTCAGGGAAAAACAAAACATGTCTATATTAAATGAATAGGCAGAATACATTTTCAAAATGTGTTATTTATTGTACTTATGTTGAGCAAAAGATGTACTGTATGTACTGTAGGCATATACTACACCTTTAAGGCTCAGACCCTCAGTATATTGTTGTTTTTGTTTATATTCCTATAATATAAAAACACCTTGAATATTATGTAAAATAAAAGCATACGGTATGTCATCAGTACTTAGAGAAATGTGTAATTTGTGTCACATGACTTGTGTATTATAATCTTGGAGCTCCATGTCCTGTGTAAAAGCACTTGGTGCTCGTTACTCCTTATATCTTTATCTTTTACAAAAGGGTTTATTTATTAAGGGATTATTCGCTGTATTCAGGCCCTATCTTCTAGGTCTTCAAGTATTTTGGTCAAGCAATGACTTAGTTGTAACCAGTCTAAATGCCAGATTGCAAAGCATCAAAATAACTAGTTCAAACACTAGAGGAAATAGAGGCGTATCAACCCTATGCTGCCCCCCCCGTGAAAAAATCTTCAGAGGGGGCCAGCTCACACAGCAATAGCAACTGACCCCCTGTAGCAAGCCACCCGTTATGCTCCCCACCAGTTGGTGGGCCACCCAATCACTTTTAGTTAGGGGAGCAGCTATAGTTTATACAATTATAGAGGAAGCAGATCCCTTGTTCTGGACTCCCTGTTCCCAGCCCCTAACCCTACAACTGCCACTGCATCCTTTCACAGGAACATTTCTGCGCTGGAATAATTACTATCGTCATCTTTACTGATGCTCATAATTACTGACAAATAAAATAGTCAACAAGTTATTATTGCCCATGAGCCTTCTACTTGCTTGGTTTTTCACTGCTGCTGCTGGCAACATACAATCTTTTTTTTTCTTCTCACATTTCATAAAATGTCACATAAAATAAACAATTTTGAATGTCAGTGCATTGAAATAAAAATATCACAGAGAACAACATTTCACTGTGGGATTTGTTATTCAGTAAAATGAGAGGAATAGTGTAGGGTCTGGATACATTGACATTCTCTCTACTCTGGACATAACTGGGTCACATTTAGGGCAACACTAATGATTGCATCAGTGATATGCAAAATTTGTTATTCAATATCAAAATTGTCAAAAGGTCCAAAAGCAAAATCTTCCAAGCTTAGCACCATGCTATAGACCGAAAAATCCTTTATAATATAAAATCTGAGATATGAAATCTAACCATAAAAGTCTTAATCTATGGCTTACCATAAACCAGATTTATTATTCTAGTTTAAATGTCCAATCTGCTACAGCTTTTCTGAAATGTTTAAGGTCTAAGGAAAGCTAGAAGAGAACCAGGATTTAATTTCACAAAGAATGTCAGAAAGACCTTACTGGATAAATTACATACAGCATGTTTTCAATAAAATTTAGTATGATTGGGGAGTTCAGAAATCTGTAATTATCATTGGGATTTTGCTAGATTTAAAATACAGTTTGGCTTTATAAAATGAATCACAGGTCAAAATGCTAGCTGTCTGAATCACAAATAAATAGTAATGTTCCCAGCAACACCATACAGTGAATATATATATAGATATATATATATATATAGATATATAGATATATATATAGATATATATATATATATATATAATTTTTTTTTTATTTGAAGATTACATTTGTCGAAGCATTATTTGCACAAAAACAAAAAGATGATAATAGCAGACTCATTAGGGGGAATGTAATAAAAGTCACAAAGAGAAAAACAATTTGCACCAATAAGAATAAAAATCCACATCTTGCAATTTAATATTGTTCCTTAAACTGTTATTACATTGCGAATTGTAATTGCGCATTGCAAATTTTAATTGTGCACTCTTAAAGGAGAAGGAAAGCCCCAGGGCGCAAAACCCCTCCCCCCCTCCCGTGTATTGCCCCCCCTCCCTCCTCCCCCCGGGCCTACCCCTCCCGCTGGGCAAATGCCCCTAACTTGTTACTCACCCCTCTGCGCAGGTCCTGTCCACGGAGTTCACAGTCGCCATCTTCTCCCACGCGCGTCTTCTTCCTGCTCTGACCGGCGTCTTCTGGCGCATGCGCAGTAGGATCAGGTACCGGTACAGCTCTATTGCGCATGCGCCGAATGTCACGAAGTGAAATCGGAAAACTTCGTGACATTCGGCGCATGCGCAATAGAGCTGTACCGGTACCTGATCCTACTGCGCATGCGCCAGAAGACGCCGGTCAGAGCAGGAAGAAGACGCGCGTGGGAGAAGATGGCGACCGGGGGGAGGAGGGAGGGGGGGCAATACACGGGAGGGGGGGAGGGGTTTTGCGCCCTGGGGCTTTCCTTCTCCTTTAAGAGGTGCTTGAAGGTGTCGTAATCTTTTGGAGCAAACATAATGACTTTTTCAGTAAGAAGTTTTATTACATTTACGGCGCATTGGCGCAAACGTCAAAATTTGCAAACAGTTTCCGGGTTTGCAAAAGCGATATTAAATTCACGCAAAGCAAAATTTGTTTGCCCAAAGGCATAACTTTTCTCATTGCGAATAGTTTTTCCGTTACCGACTTTTATTACATTCCCCCCCCCCGATAGTTTTAGCCTTTGTAAATATACATAAAAACTTGTACAAAAGGGGTAAAAAGAAGCAGTTTTCCAGCTAGATACATTAATGGATTAAAGTCCGTGCTTACCTTCTCCTTTACCACATAGAGATTGAAAGGTAAGAAACTTCTGTAAGGATAGCGTGGCTTTAAAGTGATTCTATTATTGGAATAAATGTTTTTTTTTTTTACAAAAGGCATCAGTTAATAGTGCTCATCCAGCAGAATCCTACATTGAAATCTGTTTTTTAAAGGAGAAAAAATATTTTTTTATATTAAATGTTTAAATCTGACATGGGGCTAGATATGTTAGTTTCCCAGGTGCCCTCAGTCATGCAACTTGCTTTGATAAACTTCAGTCACTCTTTACTGCTGCACTGCAAGTTGGAGTGCTATCACTCTTTCCCTCAGCAGCCTATTCATAGAACAATGGGAATCTAACCAGATGGCAGCTTCCTAACACAAGATAACAGCTCCCTGGAAGATATGAGAATAGCATTCACTAGTAAAAATCCAAGTCCCACTGCAACTTCTCCATTTACATGTACGGGAAACAATAGCCTGTCTGTTCAGTTGTTCATCTTAATACTGACATTCTAAAGGAGAATTAAACCCCTGTTAAGCAAAACCTACACCCCCTTCCCTCCATTGGCCCTCCTCTTGCTTTCTCCCTCCATAGTACCATGCAGAGGAGTGCAGCTGAGCTCATGGGCACCATCTTCAGTATGTTCAGATTCCTTGCGTATGTGAGCACCGATACTGAAGATGGTACCCATGAGCTCTGCTGCGCCACTCTGACTATGTCAGCATTAATGCCAGGGACACTTTTTCAAGAAAGGTACGATAGAGGGAGAAAGCAGGGTGCCAATGGAGGGAAGGGTATGGGGGGGGTTTGCTTAACGAGCTTTAGTTCTCCTTTAATTTATTTACTAATATCATAAAAAGAAACCATTGCAAGCATATGTTTTCTGGCAATTGTAGTGTGGAAGCTTCTATAGAGAAATGACACCATAGAGAAATGACACCATAAAGAAATGACACCATAAAGAAATGACGTTTGAGGGACATTAGCATGTAGGATATGATGTAGATAATGAGATGCACAGTGATTGCTTCATATTTATAATGGTAATTTATCTGCCTGTTGCAGAGATGTGAATGATCCCACTTGCCTTTGAGTATACTTCTGATGTGGTGGTGATTTATCATTTTTGACAAAAATACTACCACTATTAATGTTCACACTTAGGGCCCAATTTCTGATTGCTTGAGCTTTTCAGTTTGAGCAATCATCAAGAAACCCCAATGTGAATTTTCATAATTTTTACTGAATAGGACTGAGCTGCTGAAGTTCAAGCAATCATAGCTCAAGCAATCAGACATGGGGCCCACAGTAAATTATTAATAAATATGCCCCTTATTCTTTTGAATATCTCCTCTGTCACCCTGGTGATGTTAGACATCATTCTCAATTATTTCTCTGTTCATCTCTCCATGCTGCCTTCATTTCATGCAGTTTTTTAAATAAATCATTTCACTTTTTGATTTAAAATGTGGACTTGATTGCCTAAGTGGAAGAGACAAGCTGACAGAAAAAAAGAAATAGAGGAATTATAGGAATTTTATCTAGAATGTTGCAGCTGGAGGAAGTGGTCTGGAATATATCAAGAAAGCTAAAGATGATGAGAATGAGTCCTAATCACTAGACTGAAACTGTGTTTGTACTGTATGATTTGAATTGAACTAAGGAGTAAGAAAGTGATACAACCCTTTCCCCTAAATCAGTGCCGTCCCAATTCTGTGGTACCGAGGGCCGGAATTTTTCTGGCCTACATGGTGGAGGGCCGATAGTGGAAGCCAGTGTTGACCACTCCCTGTTTTTAACCCACACATGTTACCACAAGATCATGTCCACATTAATGGTGGTAGCACACCAAAAGACCAAATAATTGGTGCTCACTGCAGGGATATCATTTATCACTCATATGTGAAAAAAAGTTTTCATATTAAAGGAATTGTTCAGTGTAAAAATAAAAACTCGGCAAAAAGATGGGCTGTACAAAATAATTGAGTCTCTAATATAGTTAGTTAGCCAAAAATGTAATGTATAAAGGCTGGAGTGACTGGATGTGTAACATCATAGCCACTACTTCCTGCTTTGCAGCTCTATTGGTTTCCACTGATTGGTTACCAGCCAGTAACCAATCAGTGACTTGATGTGGGCCATATGGGTCACAACTGTTGCTTTTGAATCTGATCTGAATGCTAAGGATCAATTGCAAACTCATTGAACAGTTCTGAAAAGCAGGAAGTAGTGTTCTGTTCTGTTACACATCCAGTCACTCCAGCCTTTATACATTACATTTTTGGCTAACTAACTATATAAGAAACATTTTTTATTTTGCGTAGTCTATTTTCCCTGTTATTATTTTTACATTGAACTGTTCCTGTACGACCTACCTTTAAATCCATATGCCTCCTCCCCTGTGGATAACAAAGCACCCCCTAGCACATGATTAAATGCCTTGGGGCCCCCTAACAATAATTTTCAAATGCTAACAAACCCCCAAAACAAATACCAGGCTTATGTTCCACATGCAGAGCAGGACACACACAGGCAGAGCAGGGCATACAAAGGGAGCATAGGGCAGGGCAGAGTATGGCACACACAGGGAGCATAAGGCAGGCAGAGTATGGCACACACAGGGAGCATAGGGAAGGCAGAACAGAGCAGGACTAACTCTATGAGTGTTAACAGGGGAACAATGTGGGCAGTTTCAGTCTGGGTCTCAGGTGTGAACAGTACAGGGATTTAGGATGTGACCAATAGAGGTGTTACAAGTGTGAACAATACAGGAGGATTATATGTGTGAACAATACAGGGGATTACAGTGTGAAATTGAGGTTTAAACAATGCAGGGGCCAGTTAATCTCTGTAGTGATACCTTTTTTAAAATGTACACATGGTAAGCAAACACAGCAGACATACTTTGATGTGGGGGGCCACACAAGGGGGGGTAGGCCTGCGGGCCCCAAGTTGGACAGCCCTGCCCTAAGTATATTTTTGTTGGGCTGTGCAGAAAAAAGTGAAATCTATCACATGTTGCGGTATTAAACCATTCTGGAAAAAGGCATTCCAATATCTAAAACAGGCATCTGGAATAAAGCTGCCTGGAGACCAGTAGATATTATTCTCATCAATGCTTCCTTGCTCTATTAGAGTAGCCAAAAAAGACTTCGTCAGATTTGATTTGCAGGCGGCCAGGGCAGTTATTCCGATCCCATGAATTGGAAAACAGTGTAGTCCCCTTTGATTGAGGAATGTATAAGGGAAATGGGAATCATAATGAGAATGGAAGAGATAATATCTTCATTGCACAGCCCTCAGGAGCAATATGTAGCCACCTGGGCTGCGTGGACATTCTATTTAAGAACAGAAGAATATAAGAGAGACACATTCCTTAATAGATGTAGTGTTCTATTCCTTAATTCAATATGATAGATAGAATAAATTATTTTTAGAAGTGGTCTATTATTATTATTATCATTATTATTATTATTAATAATATGTATTTTTAGAGTGCCATGCCTTGTTGCACAAATAACACATAAATTCCCAGGCAAATACATGCAATAGCTTCTCAAATTTTTTTTTAATATTAGAAGAACTTGTAAGCAGGATCTTGATATGTTCAAGACAAAGCCAAGAACCATATTGGATAAGAGACAAGCAACTATTAAAACTCAAGCTGTTAGCTGTGAACCATCCCATTTTTATTCAAGCAAAGAAATCATCCTAGTACGGCAAGACAGCATTAGTATTCTTGAAGTGGTATTTTCTATTCACATACTATATATCCGAGATACATCAACGTTTCCAAGTACAACTAGAGAGCACAATAAGTGCACATTGCATTTTTTTGAATGCAAAATGAAACTTTATTGAAATTAAGATTCAGTAGTGTATTCAGTCTTTTAATATAATAATCATTATGTATCATAACAGAATATATAATGACTGTTTTAACAGGAGCATATAACAGTGAAATTGTATTTGTGACTCTCCAGCTATAACAGTACTGGAGTAATCGAGCAGTCCTACAGCTGAGGAACTATGAGCTGTACGTACATCCGGTGAACTGGCAAATATCCTGATTATAACCGTGTGTCCTGTAACAGTAAATCAGTCAACATATAAACAACCATATGCTTGGGCTAAGGGCTCTTACAGACGAGCGTTTGAAGCTGCGCTCCCCTTCATTCCGTTTTTATGCGTTCAGCCGCAGCGGAGCGCAGGCGTAGACGCATTCAGTTTTTTTCAATGGGGCTGTACTCACACAGGCGCATGTAGGCGCCAAACTCAGGTTGAGACACAACATGCTGCATTTTTCCTGCGTTTGGTGCCTACATGCGCCTGTGTGAGTACAGCCCCATTGCGTCTACTCCTGCGCTCCCCTGAGGCTGAACGCATAAAAACCTAACGCAGGGGAGCGCAGCTTCAAACGCTCGTCTGTAAGAGCACTAATTTGTACTAACATAATCCCAGTGAATTTGCCATTTTGCTACCAACCACAAGACTTTCCTCATGTGCAAACTCTAGCAATGTGCTATATGAGATTCATTCTTTTGACTCTCAGCTGGGTGCACAGATTTCTGTAGGCAGATGTTCGAATGTGAACCTGTTTACTTTATCGATTGGGCTGCTGCTTCTTAAAAAACAAGCAAAAGCCCGGTGCTATGCAGATCATTGTGTCGTCCCCTAAGGGAAATTAGATCAGTGATCTGTATCGCTCTGCCTCCAAGGCAGGTGAAAACTGTCACTAGAAGCAGCTGTTTGCAGGTTTCTAAATCTACATATTCCAGTCTTTCAATAGCTGTGTTGGGTTTAGGAAAATGAGCAAGAGAATTAAGCACAGCTGATCACACAAGTAATCATAGCAACATGCTCTGCAACTACCGAACTAGCTGGGAAGGGACAATTGCAAATACTGTCACAACCCATAGACCCATAGGGGCAAATTCACTAAGCGCCGAAGCGCCTAACGCTAGCATCAATTCGCTAGCGTTGGGCATTTTCGTTACTTCGCAAATTCACTAACGAACGCTGGCGTAAATTCGCTAGGGTTACTTCGCACCCTTACGCCTGGCGAATTTTCGCTACGGACGTAACTACGCAAATTCACCACGCGCAGTGTACTGAACGCTACCTTTTACGCTAGACTTCCTTCGCCACCTCAGACCAGGCGAAGCGCAATAGAGTAGATAGGGATTGCTTCAAAAAAAGGTCAAATTTTTTCTAAGTCCCAAAAAACGCTGGCGTTTTTTCTATATTATGGGTGATAGGCTGAAAAAGATCGAAAATTTTTTTGGGGCTCCCCTCCTTCCCCCCTACATTTCCTAACTCATGGCAACTTAACTATACAGTGGGCACATGTGTAGGGCAAAATAAAATTTTATTTGATGTTTTGAAGGTTTCCCAGGCATTTGTAGTGATTCTACATATTCCTCCATTGAAATTTGAATATGGCGCCGTATGCAAATTAACCATCGCTAGCGTAACTTCGCTTCGCTTAGCGAATCAACGCTAGCGCAACTTCGCAACCTTACGCTACCCCTGTGCGCAACTTCGGATTTTAGTGAATTTGCGGAGCGCTGGCGAAACTACGCCTGGCGAAGTGTGGCAAAGTGCGGCGAAGTTGCACCTGGTGCAACTACGAATCATAGTGAATTTGCCCCATAAACTCCATTTTAATCAAATAATTACAAATTTTAAAAATGATTTCCTTTTTCTCTGTATACTAGAAAAAACACCTGTGTTGGGTTTAGTTAATGTTTAAATACATTTTTATTAGACTTAAGGTATGGGGATTCAAATTACAAGCATTCTGGATAACAGGTTCCATACCTGTACTACAATATGCAAGTGAATGTCATCTAAATAAGCCTAAATAATGACTTCCACCAAAAATAACTATGTGCAGGTGTATTTCCTCTCAAACCCATATTGAGCACTTTGCAGTATTAAAATAAATGCTGCTACCTGTAAAAAAAAAGGTAATACAAAAGGGAGAAACTGCTTTCATTATGGAACAAACTTTTTAACAAACTTGAAACTTCAGTGTTTTCCCAAGCTATTGCCTTATTGCTCAGGTTAGCATTGTGCTAGTGTATATATAAAGTGTTAGTCTTTGCAACACTTGAAAAAAATTCAAACACTTTTCTATTATGTACTATTTCTATAATTAGAATTAGTCTTTAGTTTTTGCGTAGTTGAAATAGCCTCACAAATCATGTCTGCATGTTATGGTGGATGTTTCCTCCTCAATCCACACAGCTATAAAAAACCATCTTGCATGATTTCTCCTTGTTTCTCATCAAGGAGCAAAACTTGTAGTGATCAAACTGACCGGGTGGCCACACTTAAAGGACAATTTTAAATGAATGAATGCATTTTTTTTACACTTCTATCTTCCTCCTTCGAGTTACAGATGTCTGCAATGGAAAATGTATTCACCTTCCAGGCTAAGAGACTTGGCGTTCAGTGAAATAGCCAAATAATCCAGCTATGCAAATGAAAAAAGAATGTAAATGGGAAATTCATAAAGATTATATGTCTCCAATACAAATGACACATCAGATAGTTGGTTCTATTAAATTACCAGGAGGGAGTCTGCACTGGCATTGCCTAAAATGTTATACCATGGAGCAGTTATCCCCAACCAGTGGCTTGTGAGCATTGCTCTCCACTTCCATCAATGTTGCTCTCCACTCCTATTGATGTTGCTCTCCACTCCCATTTATGTTGCTCTCCACTTCCATTGATGTTGCTCTCCACTCCCATTGATGTTGCTCTCCACTCCCATTGATGTTGCTCCCAGTGGTCTCTTAGTAAGTGCCCTTGAAATTGCTGACTTAAATTCAAGTTTTGGAGGCATGAAGACACAGATTTACTCCAGCAGAGCCTCCTACGGGCTCTGATGACATAGAGCTATCAATTCGTTAGAGCTCTTTGGCATCCTAAGGGATTTTTTCATGCTTGTGTAGCACTCCAACAGTTTTTATATTCAAGTGTGGGGATCCCAGCCATATAGGAATGTAAAACTGGCAAGACATGGTTGACCAATTCAATCATATAAAACTTTTATTCCATGCTTAAGGACCCAGCTCAACATTTCTGATAAAATACAACCTGATTTCTTAGCATGAAATACTATCACTGCCCAGTGAGCTCCTACTCCATGTAGTACTGACAAGGAATGGGCAACACCGGTTGTGCCCTTGGGTTGAAGCAGCTTCTAGTTGGTCTAATACAGAGTACGACTAAGACCTTTCCTTAGTTGTGGCCGAGTGTCAGCAGTAGGACAAGAGTCTGTGATTGGGGGCCTTAAGGTAAATGCAGCAGAATATCACTGGAGTAGCTCAGCAGCATTATTGCTTACGATAAGTCTATTAAAAGTAAAATATTTTACAAGTTTGCAATTTATCTGCCTCCTCAAAGATTTGTCTGCCAGCGGAGATAAAATCAAATGTTTAATTAAGTATGGAATGCACAGATATTGAAAATTTTACATTAGCAAAAAATAAAAAGAAACTTTTCTTGTAAATGTAATGCATAGCATTTGTTTATTATTATTAGTTCTGATGTCCAACTGGGTACAATATCACTGATGTCTCAAGGCAAGTTTCCGAGACTTCAAAACTGAATATTTTTAGAGAAAATTGTGGCATTTCTAATTGCTTTTCTCTCCCACTCGTTTATGTAAATAAGCATTTCAAACTGTTTAGACATGTGCTGTCTCACGATCAGATATCAATAGAGCAGCCTCTTGTTTATCTACTGTGCATTAAACAGTGGTGATTTACAGAGTTCAGTGCAGCGCACCAGTCTCATAAGTTCTTGTGATTTTGCCTTCGACTAAGCTCAGGGTTGGGGCTGTAAATAAAAGAAAACTCATAAATAGCAAGAAATAAATACAGTTTGCATATGTGTTTATGCTTAACAGAGCTAATATTTGCTAAGTTGCTATTGGTCACAAGGCTCCATTTTTAAACATTTTGTAAATTCGATTCTTCAAAATTAAGTTATAGTTCATCGTTTAGGGAAAGTATTTAATGGCTCCTACAAACACAATAAAAATCCTTAAAGGAGAATTAAACCCCTTGATAAAAACCCCCACCCTCCATAGTCCACCCTCCCTGCTCCCCCCTGCATAGGTATTAACACAAGTAAATGCACCTATTATTATTAACATGTATTTATATAGCGCCAACATATTGCGTAGCACTGTGACCTAAGACGGTAATTCCCCTTGTTGCAGAGTCAGCTCACTCTGGAGCTCACGGGGGCCATCTTCAGCACTTTCATAATCTCAGTAAGGAAGCTCCGTATCAGCGCAGGCGCAGTTGGAGCAGTTTTCGGGTTCTTTAAAACTGCGCATGCGCCGGAAGTGAGATAAAATTACCTAAGCTCCTGAAGAAGACCAGAAGATTACCGAAGCTCAGAAAGATGGCGTTTGTGAGCTCTGCTGCGTTGACTCTGCAATGAGGGGTAATTACCGGTTTAGGGGCATTAACTTGTGTTAACACCTGTCCGGCGGGGGAGTATGGAGGGTAGGGGTTTTTTATTAGCAAGGGGGTTAAGTTCTCCTTTAAGAATCAGAGAGTAGCATATGTAGCAGTGCCTAAACCAGAAATAAGACATTTTATGAGAATTGCATCCTCCAGCAAGACCCTAAGATTAAAAACATTGGAGCAGAATGGAATGCTATTTTTTTATATAGATAGATAGATAGATCCACAGGCAAGGTGTTTTGTATGTTTGTGTTTATTTTAGTGCTACTTACGCATTTGCTGAGGGAATGTCAGCACATTGTGCCCTTGTACAACCCAGCAGCCAAATGAATGATGTACAAACAGCTTGACATGACACTGAGCTTTTGGCCCTGGCTAAGCTATGATGCAGCCTGCTGGGAAATAGGGTTGACACTGCAGGTACTTTACTGATGAAGTGCTTGGTGTTCTGCTGATAAATGTGCTCCCATGTCTTACTCTGCTACGACTAAAAATACTATTTTGAGGACTGGTACCTGTATCGGTTTATTTTGTGCTGTACGGCACAGATTGACAGGGACACTGCAACCTACTATCTGTATATTAACGGTGTGTTACTGCTGCCATGAGTAAGTTTTATTTTTTACATCTCTACCTAGAAAATAGCAGATCAATAGTAACAAATTTATATTTGCAGGTCACGGTGATTGATGATGATATTTGCAGACATCACTTTCCCTTCCTATACCCGCTGTGCCCTGTGGTGGGGGTACTGCATTCAGAAATACACATTTATTTTGGGCAAGCGACATTCACTTTGTGCAGACAGTGGCTATATTCAAGACTCACCCTTGGAGGAAATTTTTAAAAGAAAGAGCACCCTGTAAAACACAACTTCTTCTATTTAGAGTGCTGGGATAGGAATCAGTAGCATACTACGGACTAATTCTACTTACCCTGCTATCCAGTAGTACTTGATAAATAATATCATCTAACTAGATATGGCCCTGGCCCATAATTCCTCTGGTGCTCAAACATGTAAAAAGAAAAGTTGTGTGACTTTTATATGTATAACTTCTAATGCAGCAAATCCCCATATGCACAACATTTCACTCACTTAATTGTGTGGAAAATGGCTTCCATTGTTTCCCTATGATTAAGGTAAGCTATTCAGATCTTTTACCACTGGTGATTCCCAGTGCATTTGAAAGGTATTTTGGGAGCACAGCCCGACAGCTCCCCAAAAGTGACAAACATTTCTCGGTTTACATATGCATATTCCTAACTTACATTTTAAAACTCAAGGGTATGTTGGTTGAAGTCTTACCCAAAATTGTGGATTGTGTAGACACATGAAAACAAGAAATCATCCAACTAATATGATTTTACATTAGAGCATGGAGGATTTTGTTACAAGATCCTGTGGGTCAGATAAAGTCTAAACTACAAAGCTAGAAAAAGATCCGCTGTGTAGATCTACTCTTAGGGGCAAATTCACTTACCTCCAAAAATTCGTCAGCGACGGCTTCGCTCACATCGCAACACTTCGCCAGGTGTAGATTCGCCAGGACAATGCTAATTCACTAAAATACGAAGTTGCGTCCAGGGCGCCGAACTCTGGCGAAGTTGCGCTAGCGATACTGCGCCAAGCGAATCAAAGTTGCACTAGCGTTGGCTAATTTGCATACGGCGAGAAGTTAAAGTTGAATGGACGTATATGTTGCAGCAAATACATTACACTACACAAGCCCAGGGAACCTTAATAACATGAAATAGAGTTGTTATATTGCCCTACACATGAGCCCAGTGTATAGTTTATGTGCCATCTGGTAGGAAATGTATGGGGGAGCCCGGGTACCCCAAAAAAAATTTACACTCTTTACAGCCTATCACCCTGAAAAACTGAAAGTCCCAGCGTTTTTTGGGACTTAGAAAAATGTTCAACCTTTTTTTTGACAAACTCCTATCTATTCTACTGCACTTCGCCTAGCCTGAGCTGACGAAAAGAAGTCTGGCGCAAGAGGAAAGTTCAGGAAAATCCACATCTTAGTGAATTTGCGTAGTTGCATCCATTCGCAAGAGTGAAAATTCGCCTGGCGTTAAAGTACCGAAATTACGTAACGCTGGTGAATTTTCTCCAGCTTTAGTCACTTCGCCCTTTAGTAAATTTGCCCCTTAGTTGGCTTTGAGTGAAGTGAGGAGCTGACAAATCTAACCAAGCAGCAGGAACACAGCTTCCAAAATAAGCCGAATGCGGCTGCTGTAAATCAAAGTTTTATTCCCATGCTTGCATACAAGTGTCTTGAGGCCACTTAATCATAACCTACATTTAACACACTCATGGACATGTATTTATAGGAATGAAACATTTAACTACAAACATCAAACATTAAATCCAAAGTACTCATTACAAGCTCATACTGTGCAGGCAAACAAACATGGCTCTGCAGTGGAACCGCTGTTTCTCTGAGCACAAGGTTTCTGTTCTGACTTGTATATCAGTGTTTAGTGGCTTGCATTCTGACATAAGTTTGGAAAACGGTGATAAAAGCTGATTTGGCAGCAAGCTAAGGCTCTCCCTCCATTGTCTGAAAATACATATTGTCTGAGCATTGAAACAGCCCAGGTTGTTTTCATTGTAGTAAGTACATATCTGGGCTTCCCACAAAACCAAATAGGCACATGTTATGCACATGAGTAGTCATCAGACTGGCAAACGCTTACAATGTATTTCTTATGAATGACTCCATTTCAATGGATCTGAGTAACTCTATAGCTTTGTTGTTATTAGTCTCATTTCCAAAATTATCTAGTGACCTCGCTAGAATTCTGAATTTTTTTAAAGCCTGCAAATCATTTGAACTGCATGCAAGAGTGTTACAGATATCAGCAATGGATTTAAAGTGTTAAACTGGCCGTACACATTAAGAGGCAGATTTACTAAGGTTTGAATGGTAAATTAGAATTAGAATTTTCGAGTTGGTTTTTCGGTCAAAATCTACAATTCCCAGTTTAAAACGACCTACTAAAATTCAAATTTGAAATTCGAATGTATAAATTCAAATGTATAAAATTCAGATTTGAAATTCAAATTCCAATCCGGAGTGTATCATTCCCCTACCCTGAAATTAACTCGAATTCGATAGGCCGCCACCTAAAACCTGCCGAGTTTATGTAGAAGTCAATGGCAGAGGTCCACTGTGAAGAAGTTAATAGCCTTCCTGACATTCAAGTATTTTTCAGAGAAAAACTTGATTCATGTTCGGATTTGATTCGAATTCAAGTTTTCGGGTCGTAAAATTCAATTGAATTTTAGACATTCGAGTTTTTCTTAAATAAGATACCATTTGAGTTTCAAGGTCATTCTAGTTCATTCGAGGTAAAAAAAACTCTAACATTTGATCTTTGATAAATCAGCCCCTTATGGCATTGTCACTGTATCAGCTGATCTGACTGCATGGCCACTGACCTATGATCTAATAACTGAGAACAGAGGTCTATACAGGCCTGACAGGAGAGGACTGCATCATGGCCCTGATGAGGTCATAGCTAGTGGTGGGCGAATTTATTCGCCAGACGCAAATTCGTGATGAATTCGTGTTTTGCAACCGGTGAATAAATTTGTGAATTTGCAGCAAAATTTTGTTGTTGTCAAGGTTTTTTTGCGCAGACGGCAATTCTGACACCATTGTCAATTATGACACCAACAATTAAACGCACGCCCATTGATTTTAATGCACGTCAAATTATCGCTGCCATCAATTTTGACGCCCGGGAATTGACTCTGGCATCAAAAGTCGCGTTTCACTGTTTCCTGAATATTTCGGGAAATTCGCGAGTTTTGTCAGGGAGGCCAATAGGATGGGCCCCATACACAGGCAGAGAAGCTGTTGACTCTGAAATCAGCAGTTTAAAATCAGCTTTACTCTCGTCACAAAATTACCCGTTTATTATAATGCAGATTCATTTTTATACATATGCTTTAAGAGTGTGGTTCAGATTTTATTGATTTCATTGGTAAAAAAATTTGAAATTCGAAATAATTTTTTGGATACTTCGGCCATCGAATAGGATACTATGACTTCGATTCGAAGTAAAAACGTTCGAATATTCGACCATTCGATAATCTAAGTACTGTCTCTTTAAAAAAAACTTGACTTCAATACTTCGCCAAATTAAACCTGCCGAACTGCTATGTTAGCCCATGGGGACCTTCTTGAGCATTTTTCTATGTTTTTGGAAGTCGAAGTAAAATCGTTCGATCAATCGCTGAAATCCTTCAAAACGTTCGATTCAAAGGATTTAATATATAATAATTTTACTTTGACCGCAGGATACCCAAATTCGCTGAAAAAAACTTTGACTTCGATATTTTAACTTCGAAATTCGACACTGCCCCTAGTTGTCTAAATGAATTGAGTATAAGTGTGGGATTCATTATATGAAAAACCATTATCCGGAAGAATTATGAGAAGACCATCTCCTGTAGACTTCATTTTAATGAAATCATTCAAATTTTTAAGAATGATTTCCTATTTTCAGTAGTAATAAAACAGTACCTTGTACTCAGTGTTCCCTCTAAGTCCTTATTGGCAATGTTTGCCAAAAAATTCTTTTGTGTGCACATTTTGTAAAACTGTGTACTCTGGTCAAAATAGTCAAAATTCCTTGTGTGCATCACAATTTGTAGCATGCGCTGGCCCAAAATTTGTCTGCACATGCACAAGAGCACAGCTCAGAGGGAACATTGCTTGTACTTGATCCTATCTAAGATGTAAGCAATCCTTGGAAGCAGAACAATCCTATTGATTTATTTAAATGATTTTTAAAGTAGGGAGATCCAAATTAATGTAAAGATCCAAATTACAGTAAGACCCCTTTTCCGGATAACCCCAGGTCCTGAGCATTCTGGATAACAGGTCCCATACCTGCAATTGTTTGGACATGTTACCATAGAAGGAGAATCTTTCTGTGTTTTTATCCTGGAAGTTCATTGAATTCAGTGTTTAAGGGCTCCCACTTTTCACTTTAAAGTGATACTGTCATGGAAAACATGTTTTTTTCATAACGCACCAGTTAATAGTGCTACTCCAGCAGACTTCTGCACTGAAATCCATTTCTCAAAAGAGCAAAAAGATTTTTTATATTCAATTTTAAAATCTGACATGGGGCTAGACATTTTGTCAATTTCCCAGCTGCCCCTGGTCATATGACTTGTGCCTGCACTTTAGGAGAGAAATGCTTTCTGGCAGGCTGCTGTTGTTCCTTCTCAATGTAACTGAATGTGTCTCAGTGAGACATGGGTTTTTACTATTGAGTGTTGTTATAGATCTACCAGGCAGCTGTTATCTTGTGTTAGGGAGCTGTTATCTGGTTACCTTCCCATTGTTCTTTTGTTTGGCTGCTGGGGGGGAGGGAGGGGGTGAGATCACTCCAACTTGCAGCACAGCAGTAAAGAGTGCCTGAAGTTTATCAGAGCACAAGTCACATGACTTGAGGCAGCTGGGAAATTGACAGATTTCAAAATTGAATATAAAAAATCTGTTTGCTCTCTTGAGAAATGGATTTCAGTGCAGAAATTTTTCCCATGACAGTATACCTTTAACTTTTATACTGCAATGTTATCAGACAGTACATATTAAAGGAAAACTATACCTCCAAAATGAATATTGAAGCAACAGATAGTTTATATCATATTAAGTGGCATATTAAAGAACTGGAATATATATTTATGTAAATATTGCACTTTTACATCTTTTCCCTTGATCATCCATTTTATTATATTGATCAATTGACCAGAAACACTGCAGCACTAACTGTAAGGGGAAGCAAAAGACAGAACTTTATCTATTATTTGGCTCATGTGACCTAACATGCGTGGTTTTGTTTGGTGCGTTTGTGTGCACTGTGAATCGTAGGATTCCATGGGGCGCAATTCGTTCTTAAAATGACAATTTTCTATTTATGATTACCCAATGGCACATACTCCTAAAAATTATGTTATTGTGAAAATTATTTATTTACATGAAGCAGGGTTTTATATATGATCTGTTTTATGTAGTATATTTTTTATAGAGACCTACATTGTTTGAGGAGTATAGTTTTCCTTTAAGTGAATGAACCACCTGAGCCTCAGATAAGATTGTTGTATAACAGAAATGGGGCAGTAGAAGGACGGGATGCTAAAGTTCAGCCCAAACCTGGCCAAGGACAAGGTGCGGAAGTCATCCCGAACCTGCCTGGCCTGCAGGTAAACCCGCGGATCCCGCAGACTTCGGACTGGCCGGAACATCACTAGAATGTTTATTTGATTAACTGGGGGGCCCATTTACTTGGCTCGAGTGAAGGAATAGAAGAAAAAATACTTTGAATTTCGAATGGTCGAATATGGCTACTTCGACAATCGAACTATTCAAACTATAAATCGTTCTACTATTCGACCATTCGATAGTCGAAGTACTGTCTCTTTAAAAAATACTTCGACCCCCTTCTTCGGCAAATAAAACCTACCGAGGTCAATGTTAGCCTATGGAGAAGGTCCCCATAGGCTTCCTAACAATTTTCTGATTGAAGGAATATCCTTCGATCGATGGATTAAAATCGTTTGATCGTAGGAATAACACTAAATCCTTCGACTTCGATATTCGAAGTCGAAGGATTTACATAAGGCAGTCGAATATCGAGGGTTAATGTAAATCTGCCCCTTAGTGTGTCTGGTGCAAACAATAAAACCTTAAGCTTTTTCTTAATTGTATTAATTTACAGTATATACTGAACTCATTTTGACTGAGGGTCTGTACTGCCTCATTACATATTTTTTATGATATTCTATTACAGTTTGGAACTCTTTCACAAGTCTTTTATAAGAGAAATAAACCCTACCAATTTAAACTTATGCAAAATGTTGTGGCGGTTATGGCGGTACAGTGCCATAATCACAGCCGGCCCTAGACATTCCAGTTCCTATAAACCAGACGTGCCATTTGCATCGTTCTACAGAAATAATTTCCTGAAATACAAATATTTGGAGTTGGAGTTGTTTCTCTCTAATATCACACCGCAAAGGGCCCTGGGGATATAGGGAAGGAACATGAAGTCGTATAGCTTTTTTATAGCAAGACTATGTAGCTTGATTTGCAGGAAAGTCTGGAGCATGCAATTTTGACTGCAGGGTTAAAGTAATGGGACACACAGACTTTCCGAATCCATAGAAGGCATAACGCCTGTATCTCACTGAAAGAAGTGAAACAGTTTTAGGCAACACATATCTCCCGTTATCATGTGCAGTGATAAGGCAAGTATTTCATGCTTTTCCATGGAGAGCCTGTTCAGAGATTAATAAGTGCTTCTGTTTAATTAAATGTATATAAAATAAACTGTGTAGGAACCCATGATTTCCAGGAGGGGTGGGGAGACATATAACAGTGCCATTCATAATAGTCACATATTCCAGAAAATCATGTGACATTGTTCCACCCTATTCCACACTGAAGAAAATAAGATGTGCTTATTTTAAAGTGAAATAGGAATATCAGGCAAACTACATATCAATAGTTGCATTTAACTCTATTAAAGGGGAACGCAAGCCAATTAATTATGCATAATCAAAGATTCCAATCAATGTAATTCCAATCAATGTTCCAATGTTTCAGTAATTGCAAAGTTATTTGTAAATGTAATTTGTATCTGTCTGCACATGATTGTATTTGCATTGATTATCCTGTACATGTACCATTGAAACAATGTAGCAAGTCAGCTCACAAGTAGCCTAGACTCCAGTTCCCACAGTGCTGTGCATGTTCTGTGATTACCAGATACAGTATGAGAAGAAGGACAGTCATAGAAGTGTGTGTTGGGGTCTCAGCTGGAGGAGTGCCTGTAGGGCACATAATAGGGATTTAAGAAATCCTGCTACCTTGATCAATACTCCTCTTCTTCAAATAGGCACCAGCCCAGTACCTATTGTTATCTGTAAAAAAGTTCTGTACTGCAGAGGTGTTCACCCAGGGTAGTGGTGTGGTGCTCGCAAGCAAACTACCCTAGTCCTGTTCCATTTTTTTTAACAAGAGGAGTGCCGGGGGGGGGTGGTATGTGCTAAGACAGGGGTTCCCAACCTATTTTATACCCGTGGGCCACATTCACATTCAAAAAGAGCTGGAAAGCAACAAAAGCATGCAAAAAGTGCCCAAGGGAGCCAAATAAGGGCTTTGATTGGGTATTTGGCAGCTCCATATGAAACTGGCAGCCAATAGGAGTCTCTGTTTGGCAGTACACCTGATTTTATGCAACCAAAACTTGACTCCAAGCCAGGAATTTAAAGGTGAGCATCTGCTTTGAGGCCACTGAGAGCAACATCCAAGGGGTTGGTGAGCAACATGAACCACTGGTTGGGGATCACTGTACTAAGCAGACAGTTCGGCTCTCTTACTACTCCTATTCCTGTTGGGGTATTTGGCTGAAATTCACCTTTAAACATTTTAATGTGCTTTAGGGCAACGACAGACAGGGTACTTTGTTGCCTGTAGAAAAGTAGAAAAAGTTTAATAAAAAAGCATTTTCCTAAACCTGTACTACTTTTACAAAGTTTTAAACAATCAACACTTCCAACTCCTATGACAGTATTCCTTGAAACATTTTCATTCATAATTCCCCCAAAGCTGCCCATTTGTACCAATTCCCTGTGACAGATTTTTTTATTCTTGAGAAGAGAATGAATTGTATTTTAATATTAATAACATTATTAGTAATGTTTTTCTGCACCGTGACAGATATATTCCTTACTACATTACTGCACATAAATTGAACTAAATTAATGGTTAGTGAATATTGTGACCATTATATCACTTAGAAGTAAAAATGGGAAGACATTTTTATAACTAGCAAAGAACTTAACATGTGTCAGCGGCAAGAAATATGTCTTCAGTCTTGAAAATGAGCTTTGACATTGCACTGAGCCAGAAACCTATTAGAGGAAGAAAGAAGATGCTGTAAGGAAAAGAACCAAATTGCCGTTAACCTTTTGCTCATGTAAGGAACAAGGCAGTATATCACTTCATCTTTCGGCTATTACTGCTTATGTCAATCACATTCGCATTAATGCAGCAGGCTGCCCTCCTAGAAAGGAACGATGCACATATTAGCTCAGTGGGGGCTGAGATTGCATTGCGCAGCCTTTGCATACCATTTAGTCAGTGCACCAACTGGCACCCAAACATGTATTGCACAATAATGTGACATGACTTCATTAGGATCACACCGGCTGGCACAGGGACAAAGTACATTTATCCCAGATAATAACCTTTTTTACTTTTCATATTATTAGTTTCTCAGGGCAAAATGCTTTTATTGCAAAGGGTTGTTGATCCTTCTTCTTTTACAAGTAAGATTATTCATTTTTCAGTTACAGAGGTGATCTGCAGGTGGCTTTTTCTGCAGGTTATTTGAGGTGTCATTAAAAAAAGTCGTACAATAATGATTTTATAGGGCTGAGATTTCCTTTCCATTTCCCATTCAGTCAGTGATGTAAGATCTAACTGTAACCTCTTGCAATTCATATGCTATTTTTTTCTGTGGTTTTAGGAACCCAGTGGAAACCCACACAAACAAGGATATATATAATGCCACTACAGCAAAACAAGGATATAATGCCAATACAGCAATAGATCTTTGGGTCTGGCACCCCTATAGGACTCGGCCTAAGCAGAAAGCAATTTAGAGGCTCTCTAAGTTACTCCTCAAGCCTAGTATGCAGGTTAATTACAGCAAAATTTAGGGTGAACACATACTTTTATTCTATGACTGAAACCATACAACTATGGGGTAAATTTACTAAGTGGCGAAAATTCGCCAGCAAAGGCTTCACACCCATCGCAACACGCCAGGCAAAAGTTCACTGGGACAACGTTAATTTACTAAAATGTGAAGTTTCGTCCATGCCGACGGACGCTGGTGAATTTTCACTAGCGTTACTTCGGCAATGCTAGCGTTAAATTCTGCCTAGCGCAAGTTCGTTAGAGGTCTTGCGCTCAGGCTGATTTGTATATGGTGGGAAATTTAAAGTTGAATAGACCTCTTCATGTTACATGTTGCATCTAATACATTACATTGACACTGATAACTAGACATGTCCAGGGAACCTTAATAAAGTCAATAGAGTTCTCTTAATGCCCTACACATGAGCCCACTGTAAAATCATGTTCCCATATGTTAGAAAATGTATGGGGGAAACCGGTTACACAAAAATATCTTTAGGACTTTTGCAGCCTATCACCCTGAAACAAGGAAAAGACGCCAGGGTTTTTTGACCTTAGAAGTTTTTCCACTCAGAAAATATGATGTAAGTAACAGAAGATTGAGGAAGTTCTATGCACTCCATTGCACTTCGCCTGGTCTGCGATGGCAAAGGCAAGTCTGGCGAAAGAGGGAACCTTTAGTAAAATCCGCATTTTAGTAAATTTGCGGATTAACATCTATTCGCCAGAGCGAAAAGTTTGCGGACTCCCATTGGCTTTGGGTACTTTGGTGGCAATAAAAATCTTTTGTAGGGCTTTATCCATCCCCACAACTGTAGCTGGATTATCCAGTACTGAACAATTAGTAAGAGTTTCCAAAATCCTTTTTTCCTGGAAAAAGAAATCCTACCTTTTCTATTGATAAATTGAAGACTAATAATCTTCTGATAAATTATTCTTATTGTATATCATCAAGCATGCGGCACTATATTTCCTGCAGTTAAAAAGATGTTGACATTTTGGTACTTTATTGCATATTAGACATCTAAGGAGCTTATGGCATCTTTGTCTTGCACATAAAATAGCTGCTGTTCCATATTATTATATCTATTATGTAGGATGTTTTCTTTCTGTTGTGTTCTAGTTAATCCTTTAGTGTGGATTGCTTCTGCTGAACTAGGCTTGTTATTAATTTATGATAATAACTTTTTAACAAATATGTTTTCTTTTTTTTTTTCAGATGGATTTTCAGTGGATTCTTTTCAACAGCGAATAAAGGATTTAACTTCAAAATTGGTGCCAAGGCAAGTGAATATGAATTAGCTGTTTTTATTTTACTTTTTACTATGTTAAGTCTTCTAAATGAGAGTAGGCAGTTGTATTATGACTGGATTAAGGCAGCATTTCACAAACAGCCAAACCGCTCTAGAAGAAATCTAATCCATGAAAAATATGAATCATTATATAGTTCAATGACTTCCCCTGAAGGGAATTTTGTCTGCAGATTTTTGTAAATGGGCAACAGTACCTTTAGCGGGGATCTAAATACCCCAAAAATGAATAAGTGCAAACTGTGACTCTGAAAAAGTTGAAAACCATGTACAGGTATTTGCAGTCTAAAACTGCAAATATCTCAGAAACTGCTAAAAATAGAAAATGTGTTTAGAGAGTTTATATCAATTCAGTGTTTATTTTCTTTAACATAACACTTTAACATGTGAAACAAGACTAACTATATTGATACAATGACAGCTGAATATTGGTCCATCCAAAAGAAAAGGTAATAAAAATAGATTAGGAAAAAATTTAGGAATAACCATAGAAAAAGAAGATACCATTTATTGAGTAAGGGTGGGGATATTCAGTGCCCCAGCTCAGACACTAGGAGAATGCAGACAGAAGAGGTATTTGCCTAGCGCCCTCTAACCATTCCTTATCCCTAGTTCTGGCCTTATCTGGCCCTAACTTGGAACAGAATCCTCCAGTTTGATAAAAAATGTGTGTAGTACTTACTGGAACTGCTGGAAAATGTTTTGGTTTCCCGTAGGCTCAAAGACTATAAAGATATATTTTTGTCAATAGACAAGACAACAGTACTTGGTATATTTAAACCTTCTATGATCACATAGAGAAGGCAGTGCGTAGAGTTTCTGTTTTAGTATTGTTCCTCAGATCCATAGGGGCTGAGCCTATTGACTCTGCTTTGAATGAGTTTATATAGTAGCCAATTGTCTGGAAGAACATTTTCCACATTGTTTGTATTAAATTAATTTGAGATCAATTGAGTGCGGATATTTGGCACCAGTGTTGTGCTGAATGGGGCTGTTAGTTGCAAGGCTATGAGTATAGGCACAGAGGAGTGTAATGTATATGCTCAGCAGAGTACAGCTGTTGCACACATTTAAATGGTATTACACCTCAGATATCAGGATTAAGCCTTGATTTTTTTCCTTCTGTGAGCTGCTGCTATATGATGCAGATATAATGAAACGCTCACTTCTGCTGTTGGGGTTTTAAATCACTGTATTTTCAGTTCCAATTTTGCTTTGCTGTCAAGACTGCAGGAATAATGATTTCAGTTTTGCGGGCCATCACAATGATGGGCCATCACTGTAATACCGTTGATGGATTCTTGACATATATGCTAAAGCAATATTTGATAGCATGCAGATTTCCTTATCGGAAACTCCGAATGTCTGTGTTCTTTTATATAAATGAACCAGCAATCACTGTGTTAAATAATAGGCGTGCATCCACTTCTGAAAGATATCAATTCCTGTTTCATATTGAAGGTATACACTCCAATCAGTCTGAGTACTTAAATAAGGACTAGACAAATGTCAGCCCTCCAGATGTTAATAAACTACAGCTCCCAGCATTCCACAGCTATTCCTCCTAAAGCCAACCAGACAACCTTATTGAAGGCACACTCTCAAAACAATCAGGTGTGGAAAGTGCTAAATGTAATAGATGTCATTTGATCTAGTGTAAATAAGAAAGGACTGATTGTCTTTGGATGTGGTCCAACAGGTGATCCTTTGCTACTCTGGCAAGCATATCTGACCCTGCAGTTGTCAAAGGAATACTAGGAGTTACATGACCCATGCATCCGCCTACACTCACTCCTCTGACACATAGTAACCAGTGACAAATATCATTATTTGGAATGATCATGGCCACAGCTTTTATTAATACATAACAATGCATAACATCAATCCAAATGTAATCGTGAATAATTTATCCATAACATCCATTTATATAACATTGCAACAATTCCATTAGATAATAACAATAAGTAACCCAAACTTGTCTGCCTGAGCCCATTGTCAGTCTACCCCTTCCAAAGTAACCCAGGATCTCCTCCAGCCGCCCAGTCCCTAGCTGAGAGGATCCCTGCCGCCTCTCCTGGGGCTTCCTATTGCCCCCCTTTAGTACTCCATCTGTTACACGTGGTCACCCACCTTAAGGGGTTAAACCACCCAATTGACCTGATATGTCCTCCCATAACAGATCACCTCCCCGGTAGACTGACAAAAAGGACCCGCCACAGTATGCCGAGCTGGACTCCTTCAGCTCCGCATACAACGCCATGCCCTCCATGCCAATGTAATGGCCTCCTGGAAACTGAAATTAAATAGGTCTAGGCCCAAATCGTTCAAATGCACTCCATCCGGTCGAAAATAACTCCGTTCTTTTTCCAGATCCATGTGCCTCACTATTATACCTCCATTCCCCTGCACAAATTTGGAGACAGCCCTGTTGATCTTAACCCTAGCTCTATTTACCGCTTGATGCGAATGGGCCCCCCTCCAATGAGCTCTAGGGATGATCTCTGACCATATCAGCACAACCCCAGGGAAAAGGGACCACAACCTGAGACAATCCCTCCTAATGTCTTTTATTAGGAATTTCATGGGGCATTGTCCTACATCATTGCCCCCCGCATGCAAGACAATAATGTTAGGTGGGCCGAATTCCTTTGCTTTTTGCACGACCAGGGGTACAATTTCCTCCCATTTAAGCCCCCTCCTGCTGACCCACCGCAACTGCACCTGCGTTTTCTGAAAACCCAACTGGCCATCTGCCCGATGAAACGTGGCCCGTTGCGCTGCCCAATGTATGTATGAATGTCCCAGCAGCCACGCCATGCAGGGCCGGGTACCTGAAAGAGATACAAGTCACTACCGTTTTATTATCCTCAAACACCCCCAACCTCCTTTTCTTGTTTATTTTTTCCTTTTTTTTTTTTTTTTTTAAATTTTAAATTTTAAATTTTAACGTTCAACTCTATTCGGTCTAATGTAAGAACGGAACCTGTTAGACTCCCATCTGCCAATCCGTCTAATGACTGCTTCGTCCAAACCCCATCGGGCCGCTTCTGTGGCGGCCCCTATTCTAAAGGAATGACTCCCGTATTCAGCCGCCGCTAGGTTTAAACTGCCCAGCGTCCTCCTCAGCACCGCTACAAATTGAAATTTAGATAGGGCCGAACCATCCTGGTGAATGAGAAAAATGCCTATTTGTTCCCTCCTGACCCTATAATATTCGTCAAAACATTTCACTGGGCAAGCATCAAATCCCCCTACCCCATGAAGCTCCACTAAAAAACCTTTCCCGCTCTTGTCCGTTTTTGCCTCTCGAATCCTAATCGACAAACTGTGTTCTTCCCTCCTTATGTCCTCTCGCAAAACCCCCCCTAATCCTGCCCTGTTGGAACTCACCAGCTCAGATATTCTAAATGCCCCAAAGAAAGCCCATGAAAAAGCCAGTCTGAATAACAACAGCTCAAATGGTGACTGTGCAATGCAACCCAATTGGCTAAAAATTCCCTCCAAAATGTTCAGGGTGATGGGCCTCCTAATGTCTGTTGACCTCCTTCCCTTCTTGAACCCCTTAAGCGCTTGTTTGATAGCAAAATCTTTTGTGACATCCGTCCAGCCCCGAAATTTGAAAAGAAAAGCCAAAGCCGATAGCTTCCTTTCAATCACACTGACGGACACGTTACTGTCAAAATCTTTTGACAGTTGCCACGCCAGGAGCCCCAGCCTGTCATCACTGTTGTCCGACACCCCCATCTCTTGCTCTAATCGAGCCCAGTCACACCACACTTTATTGTAACTGCTCCAGGTGCTCGGCGCTAATGACCTTCGTACCCACTCCATCATACCTGATGCACCAGCTCCCAAATCCGGTCTGGGCATCGCTCTCCCTCCGGCTCCGCCTCGGGCGCCAGCCCCCGAAATCTGATCCACTGTGAGCGAGACAAAGCATCAGCAATATCATTAACTTCACCTGGTATGTGCTTGGCCCTAAAATGTATATTGCGTTGCAAACACCGTAGCACCATGTGTCGCAGAAGAGCTAGCACTGGGCGAGAAGAGGAAGTCAAGTTATTGACCGCTGCCACAGCTGCTGTATTGTCCGACCTAAACAGCACAGATCTGTTCGCTAACAATCGACCCCACAGCTCAACCGCCACCACAATTGGAAAAAGCTCCAAAAAGGCCAAATTGCCGGTAAGTTTACTGTTTTTCCATTCCAACGGCCATTGTCCCGCACACCATTTTCCTTGGAAATATGCCCCAAAGCCAATTGACCCTGAAGCATCCGTAAATAGAGCAATTTTCCGAATTTTCGACTGTGGTTCCCAGCCAATAAGCCTTCCCATTGAAATCTCGAAGGAAATCACTCCAAACCGCTAAGTCTGCTTTGTGCCCCGAATTGAGCCTAATGAAGTGGTGTGGCTGCGTGACCCCTGATGTTGCCAAAGCCAACCCTCTGGAAAAAACCCTCCCCATGGGAATAATTCTGCACGCAAAGTTCAATTTACCCAATAGGGACTGGAGCTGTCTTAGTGTTACCTTTTTTGCCCTCCTTGCATATCTTATGTCCTCGGCCAGCACGGACACCTTTTCTGCCGGTAACCTACATTCCTGCCGTATGGTATCAATCTCTATGCCCAAAAATTTCAAACATGTCGTTGGCCCTTCCATTTTTTCCTCCGCTAAGGGGACCCCAAACTGTGCCGCCACGTCCTGCAATGTCTGGAGGAGCACTGCGCACAAATTAGACTGAGAAGGGCCCACACAGAGAAAATCATCCAAATAATGAATGACTGACCCCACGCCTGCCTTGGTGCGCACCACCCACTCCAGAAATGTACTGAAGGCTTCGAAGTATGCGCAGGAAATTGAGCACCCCATGGGAAGACTCCTGTCAACATAGTAATGTCCCTCAAAATGGCAACCCAACTTATGCAGTGACTCAGGATGCACCGGCAATAGCCGGAAGGCAGATTCCACGTCGACCTTAGCCAACAAAGCCCCTTTCCCCGCTCCTCTTGCTAGCTGCACTGCTTCGTCAAAAGATGTATAAGACACCCGTACTAAAACCTTATCAATGTCATCGTTGACGGAATCCCCCTTCGGGTAGGAAAGATGGTGTATCAGTCTGTACTTTCCCGCCTCTTTCTTGGGCACCAGCCCCAATGGTGATGTCCTAAGGTTCGGTAAAGGGGGTTCTTTAAAAGGGCCTGCCATGCGACCCAAATCCACTTCCTTCTTCAATTTTTCCAACACTAACGCTGGGTTCTCCCGTGCTGACCTTAAATTTTTGTGGGCCCCCCCCTTTGTTTTCGTCCCCCCAGGAATCTGGAAACCCTCAGAAAAACCCCTCCGCAACAGATCCGCTTTCTCACGATCTGGATATTTATTTAGCCAAAGGACCATCGCCTCTATTCTCACTGGCGTCACTCCCTTTTCCAGGACCCCTCCTGAAATCGCTCCCTTCTCTTTTTCCTTTCTTAAAGCATCTGCTAAGTGGGTGGTTCCCGGCACACAGGGAACATTCATGCCGGAAACGACAGGATGCCCCCCATTTGCAATGGCTGTCGTTAAACAGCCAACATGTTCCTTTTTTGTGCGCTCCAGCAGGGCTGGAAGCCTGCCCGCTGGAGCTGCCCTGAAAGGGCTGCTGCCCTGACGTTCCCTGTGTGCCGTAGCCTTGATAGCCTTTATTGTTCATTAACCTCATCCACAAACCAATGTCTCTGTGATCCCAATTCAGATCTTGCCGAATCGACATTCTCTGTCTGAACTGCTCGTCATACCGGAGCCAGGCGAGGCCCCCGTACACCCGGTTTGCTTCCCATATGTTATCCAAGTAGCAGAACAGTGCCGAACACTGTTTGGGATGTTTCTCACCCACTATACTAGCTAAAATTGAGAACGCCTGCAACCAGTTCCCAAATGTCCTAGGGATGAGTCTAAAGCGCCTCCTGTCCTCATCTTCCTCCTTCCTATGCTCCTTGCCTTTCTCAAACTTGTCAATGTTAAACCTTTCCAGGGGTAGTAACGTGAAAATGTCTACATACTCGCGTTTCCATATTTTTTCCAGCACCTCTGGTTTCAGGTGCGCCCCCATAGGACCCTCAAAGCAAATGTACACATGCCCCTTGGATGCATCAGACATAGGTATTGGTTTTTCCCCCGATTTTGTTGTTGCTGTTGCCTCCACCGCTCCCTTTGCCCCTGTTGAGGTTGATATGTTACTCCCACCAGAGCCCGCCACCTGGCCTGTACTGTCCCAGTGACCTAACAGTTGACGCAGCCCTGCCATGAAACCTGCCAACGACTCCCCCCCTAAGTGAGGAGTGCCGGGAATAGTAGTGTCATTGTTTGCCCCTTGCCCCGTGAGAATACCTTGTCCTGTGGTATTGATGATATCAGTCCCTGTTGCCGTGTCTGTGCCATTGTCTTGGGCTGTCCGCGGTTGCTGCACGTCTCCGTCTCCTCTTCTGTTAACCTGAGAAAACACAAGTGGGGGGGGTACACCTTGGCTGGCAGTGCTAAAAGACACTGCTGCCCTTTCCCTACCCACCGCTGTGCCACTGGGAATCGCTGACCCTGCCAACCATACTTGGCGCCCTGCCACCGAACCTCCTGCTGGCCCTGCCTGTGGCACTCCTGCTGATGAATTCCCTTGTAAGGCTGAACCTCCGCAACAGGCAGCCGTCTGGGGGTCGCCATCCAGCCCCCCCTCTCCCCTGCTCTGTTCAGCTCTGTGCCAGCACTAGTGTTCATTGCCTGAGCCCCCCCAACAAACCCCCCCCTCTGATTTGCACTTTGGGCCTCCCTGGAGAATGAGTGCACCCCCTGCTCACTTGGTACAGTCCATCTGCCGGTTTCCTGCCTTTGCGCATGCTCCCTTACAATGCCGGCAACTACCGCATCTCCCTCATTACTCGCCTGACCGCCGATGCGAAAGGACGTCTCCCTCTCCTCCTCCGTAAGTTGCTGGGGCTGGAACTCCGCACCTAGCTGGGGATGCCGGCTGTCACCTCCGTCGTTGCCGTGGGTTGCTCCGCTCCCCCTTTGGCCTGGCTGACGGCTTCTCCTGCTGCCCCTCTGCGCCGTGGATGGACCGGCAGTGGGGGTGGTGCGCCGCTCCTCCGTCAGGCGGCTGTCGCGGCCTGCTGTTCCGGACCGCCCGCTCCCCTTACCGCAGGCGGTCAATGCCTGCGGGCTCCGCGACGGGACCCTCCGGCGCTGGGTTGGGGTGATGGGCTGAGGCGGGTCGGCGGCCTGGATCTGCGGGTCCTCATCCCAGAAGTCGGTGGCTGCTGGGGCTGCTCTTCTGGCAGAAGCTGCCGAAGCCAATCGTCTCCCCTGCGCTCTGCCTCTGCCCTGATGCGAGCTAAGAGGGCATCCATATTGTCTGCCATCTGAGGTAGGTAAGTGTAACTTTCCTTCACTGTGCACTCTCCCAACCTCTTTCCTTGCTGTCCACATAAAATGGTGGCTAGCCCAGCCTACCCAGCTCCTTTTGTTTCCCTCTCTCTGGCTGTTGCTATGCCCCTTCCCCCCCCTTTCCCTCCAATCTCTGCCTATCACCCGCTGGCATGCAGAGCTGGGTCATGCAGCCCCTCCTCTGACTTCGCTGCTATGGGGCTCTCAGTATTGCAGTATCTAGAGAGCTGCAGGTAGTCTGGCTCTGATATAAATAAAGGAGGTCACAGACCAATATAATCTGCCAACCAGGCCCTTCCTTCATTATTTGCCAATGTATGGGATATTGAGATGACCGATGGGTTGAACACCAATTGTGTAAGTCTGGGTTGTAATTTGGCCAACCATTTTGGGTTCAGACTGGGAAAGAACATTCCTCCTCTCTTCCCAACGATTCCCTGTCTTGGAAATAGAGGTGCGCACAGAAGTACATAGTGAGAAGATGCTGGTACAGGTCAGGTGCCGATCCTACAATGGCAACATATTGCAGGTTAGTGTTGGGTGCGGGTTGAGCTTTCCTGATAACTACTACGGAGCCTCAGTAGACCCTTCCCAATCAATATATCCATCTGGCATGTTGGAAAATTCTGCACAGGTCCACACAAACCTCTATTATTATCTGATTGTTGACCCCTAATTGATCAATGATTGGAAAACCTTGATTTTTCCCATCATGTGGGTGGCCAAATCAGGCAAAGAACTTCCAAACAAGCAGATCTTAAAATGTATGGCCAGCTTTACTGTACTTATACAAACCAAACAAAATATTTTAGAAAATGTTCCTGGGAAGTGTAATTTTGTGCTCAACGCCTTTGGTGAATTAGCTGCAGAATAGGATGGGGAACACAGAAACTTGCATTGACATTGGTTATTATTGAAAATAATTGGGTTGGAGAGAAGAGTAACAATATGGACAGAGCCATCTAGCCATGTGGGTTTTGGAGAATTTAATGAGAGTATAGCTAAGTATTGCCAGTATATCTTTGATCAGTCCTGGCAGTGCAGAAGGACTAACAGCTGAACAATGATTACAATGGAAAGAAGGATCTGTCGCATTGCACTGTTCTGAGCTTGCGCTTACACCATTCTCCTGATGAATCACTTAACATTTATCACATCAAATATCTGTATTTAAGACTTATCTGCCACATTTTTATCTTCTCTATCATAAAGAGAGCCATTTCACAATAAAAAAAAGTCAGGATTTTGGCTTCAAGAACAGAAAGTTTTATAGCTACTGAATAATAATAACTGGTATGTCAATGAAGCCAAATAATCTTCATATTTATTGTGTGTTTGCTGTTAGGACTTTAAATGAACCTTCAGCTCTTTGGGTCTAATTCTCAACAGATGTCAACCATGGGAATGAAAGTGAGCGATGAAATATTTATTACTCTTGTTTTCTGCACATAGTGTTAGGCGAAATGTGGTGGCTCGTGTACCCTTCTCTTGTCACTTTGCCATAATCCTTTCCTCAGTGTAATGGCTGCCAAAATAACAGAGAGAAACTGAGGAGAGCGAGAGCAAAGTGCAGAAAGAGAGAAATTAAAAGTGAAAACACTTGTTAAGAGAAGGTAATTTGTTGATAAAGGAGATTCATGAAATGAAATATTCATCCTGGGCATGTTGGACAGCTTTTCTTATGGCAACTATATTGTTTTTTGTAAAGAGATATTGTCGTCATCATGTGGCAAGTCTGCAGTCTGGCAAAACATTTAATCGAATGCGCTATTTTATCTGTTAAATGTCTGAGAATGTGAGATTTTGACAAACATGTTGATACATTGGACTTTTAGGTTTTTAAAGGCTATATAAACTAAAATATGCTAATGAAGTAGCTGTTTATGATTAGAAAGAAGTTCTTTAGAGAAGTAAAGTCCCATTAGTTTTATAAAGGGCTCGCTTATCAAGGGGGGCGGGGTCAAGCACCATGTTTTTTGCTTACAATGCATTTACCCCCTGTGAGCTATGCCTATGTCTGAAAGGTTCAATTCTTATCTAACTAAAGACAAAGAGTGTGAGTCATTGTGTGCAGCTCTGCTTGCATTTGGCAATGCTTAATACAGGGCATATAAACAGGACAAGGGCTTCCCCTCTCCAATCAGGGAATGAAAGTGCTCCTGTTTGTATTAATTCCTGCTTAAGGCATCTATTAAATACAGGGCATCCTTGCACCTGTGAGCATCAATTATGTGCAGGTCACAAAATCTATGACCCATGTCTGAGCCTAACCCATCCTTAGTGAACCTGCACAGACCCAAGCCTGAGTACCCTTATATTTCTGTCAACCCAAATCCATTAGAGGGACGTTTCACTGACAACACAAAGGGAGCAGTGCTGACCACAAAAAAAAAAAACATAAAAAAGGATTACAGGGAAGTAAAGGAAAAACATATACATCTGTAGGTGGAAGCAACCCCATTGAGAGTATTGGATAAACCAGTACTTCACTAGACAGAACTATGTTATCTGTGCCATGCCTGGTGCTGGCATGTATTTGTATTCTGAGCAATGCAGTTTTAGCATGCATAGTGCTTGTGATGGTAAATGTTCTCCTGAACTGGAAGCTCCTGCTGGCCCAGCTACTCTGAGATCTTGGCAGATATTTGTTCCAATATTAGTCCCAAAAAAAGAAAACATGGATGTGAATGTCTTTGAAAACAAAACTGTAATGGTGTACAGCCTAGTCAAACACATTTACAAGAGCTGATAATTTCCAACCTAAATTGCACGTGGAGCTATCGGTTACTTTTGTACCACTTGTAAAAAATACTCCTAGTTAATAAATCATCTCTCAGTGTAAAGAATTTAAATTCCAGCACATTTTTTTTAAGCAATTATAACACAATAGGAGGCCCAGGGGAGATCGTAGTAAAACTTCTCCTGGTCAGCATGAGACACAAGCAGTCTTAACTGAAATTGCAAGGCAATGACAATGCTATACTCTATGGAAAATAGAACAAAGAGCAAAAAATCATACTATTTATGATTCAGTGTTAAATTACTAGAAACTCTTATGGTACAGTATACACTTGTGTATCAAGGCACCGATATTTCGCAGACGAGCCAGGAGAAAATGAAGTTGCAGAGTACTGAAGTGTCTCCTGATGCTCCTCTGCTCAGGTCTATTGCTGAGAGACTAAACTGCTGACTGGGTGACTGTAAAAAGCAATAGGGGCGCTTTTGTTTCAAATTCATTATAATCTTGAAAACTAGGGGGGAAAAGTTATGTAAATTGCAAAAAAAAAGCACTCTGATCAGTTTTACATTCATCTTCAGTGTCTTGTTCTTATAAAGCTGCAGGACAGGCAACTAAATTCACAGGAAATAAAAAAAACTGTTCAAATAGACAGTAAATGAAAGGGCATCCTTTGGTGGACAATTGTTTCCCCCCACCACAACCTGAACTATGGTTGTTGGAAACAATACCATTTTATGCAGATACTGCTCCTAATAAGCAAAATGCTGCCCACTCTGGGAGGCAGTTCCTGGTATGGGTAGCCATGTTTAGTAACATCCATGTGCTTAATGCGTGTGACTTCACAATTTACACAACATTGTAGGTGCTCTTTAATCGGGGCATGGGTGTTTGAAGAAGGGACCCAAACAAATTGAAACCCATTACTAGGCTTATATCTAAAGTATTATTTTTTTTTCTTTTTCTTATGTATTGAGTATTTAATTGCATGTAACGTTATTTTGTCTTAGAAGTCTGTGCCAAAGAAATACAATGGTGCCCATAATGATTTTGAACTAGTTTTCTGAACCATTTCTTCCTTGTGACTACCAGTGATTAATTCAGACACCTTCGTTGCCTAATTAGGCATAATTCCCAGCAAGATAATACATTGTATGAGTCACGTTTAAGTACTGTTTGAAAGCTTGATGATTTGTTTGGAAAAAGGACGCAACTTCACTTCTTATTTTGCCAAAATGTTTAATTTTTCTTTTTTCGTCTTGATATTGTACATATAAATATGCCGACTTGACAGAAAGGTATGGGTCTTAGCAGCTGTCATATTTAGAATCTGTGCTCTCTTTTAATATAAAATGTATTCATATTACTGGGGGAGTTACCAGAGTGTGACGGAACATGCAAATGCACACAATGCAGAGAGAATGCGCTTTCACCTTCAGATGCTTAGGAACGTTCTATCCTTCCACCCCACAATAGTCTCATTTCCTCGTCTAAACTGCTCACTCCATAGGAGCAACACTAATTTCTTTATTTGTATAAAGTATGAAGGTTATTTAGGCATGACAGTAATTTACTACAAGGCGTTGTGCATATCTTGCCTGATTTAATCAGAGTAAAAGTTATTACATTCGCTGGCAGCCACAAATGTCTTTTCACTGAAGGTGATTTAGGGTGAGCGGTTATATTTGTAATTGACAGCAGAGAGGCAATGGCTGTATCCTATATGCAGTATATGGGATTTGATTGCATTAAATACTAGTTTTAGCAAAGTCTCTAAAGTAACTGTAATAATGTTTATGTGTATTTAATACTCTAAAGCCACAAATGTTCTGTCAATTATAAAGTGAATAAAGTACCCCCTCTTGTAAATTATAAGGATATTAGAAGTTACCGAGGAGTTTCATTACCGAGGAGTTTCATGACCATATAATGGTCATGGAACTCCGAGGTAACTTATAATATTCTTATATTTTAACTGGGGGTACTTTGTTTATTATAATACACAAGTTTCAGTGAGTCATGTGACAGAAATTACATCAGAACTTACCGTTTATAAGGATATAATTTACAGGATATTCATGGCTATTGTGTATTATATACATATAATACACAAAAGCCAGCTCTTAGGGATATCATTGGTTATAAACAGAGCTTAGTTGTGTCATTTTTGTCACATGAATCACTAAAATTTGTGTACAGTGATGGGCGAATTTCTCCTGCTTTGCCGAAAAATGAGCGAATTTCCTGCGAAACGGCGAAAGATTAGTGAAACCCGAATTTTGACGCCAGCATCAATTTTTCTGACACCTGCGCCTATTCCGATGCCGGCCACAATTCTGATGCGCACTAAAGTTAATGGGTGCCTATTAATTGTTGCCGGCGTCAGAACGTGGAAATTCTCCACAAATTCACACCTGGCGAATAAATTCGCCTATCACTATTTGTGTATTATAATAATTAAAGTACCCCTTGTTGAAAAATATGAGGATATTAGAAACCTCGGAGTTCCATAACCTGTATAAAAGCTCTCAGCCTTCGGCCTCAAGTTTTTATATGTCATGGAACTCCTTGGTGACTTATAATATCCTTATATTTTACAATAGGGGCTACTTTATTCACTATATATATATATATATATATATATAACAGTGCTTAGTGATGTCATTTATAATCAGTACAATATGATGCGATTTGTACCACATGACTCACTTAGTGGGGGCTCATTTTTAAACACTGTGCAAATTTGCGCCTGGGCAGTAACCCATAACAACCAACTGCAGGCTGAGCACTGAAAGCACAATCATCTGACTGGTTGCCATAGGTTATAGCCCAAGAGAAAAGTTCCCCACTGTTTATAAATGACCCGCACTAAATCTTGTGTATTATAAAAAATAAAGTACCCCCAGCTGTGAAATTTGAGGATTACTAAAAGGGTTCCATGAAATCACTATGCTCATAGCAACCAATCAGCAGGTAGCTATTTGAAAACAATCATCTGATTCATCAATGGCCTATGGGTTACTAGCAAACTTTAGAACTTTTACTACATTAGCCTAAAAATAGATCTTATTTGCAAAGTGCAAACCATCCCCCCAAAAAATGTATGCCCACTTCAACCTTCTTGTGCCCGCTACAATTAAATTCATGGAGGCACAAAGATTACGTTAAAGTAAGCACAAGCACTTTATGTATACCATTTTATTGGCCATAATTCCGCCCCCACTTTAGTGCTCAGTGCTGTGTCTACAGATGTTAAATGAGACCTAATATGTTAAACAGACTCTAAACCAGTAACATTAATCTTACTTTCTGTGATGTTCTGTATTTTATAGCTTGATCCATATAATAATAATCTCACTATAAAGTGATTAATTTAGCATATAAATGAAAGGGTTTTATTCACTACATCCTGGCGTGGCAAAATAAAATCCTACTGAGCATGATTGTGTTGTGACTAGATACGGAAACTTAAATTATTAAACCACCAAGAGCATATAAATATGTTTAAGAAAATGACTAATTACAGTCGCCTGAAACTCAGACACAACCTTCAAATTTCATTAGATTTTGTTATGAGAAAAACAACTTCATCCTTTTATACAAATTTAGTTTAATGATCAGGTGCATTAGCTAATGTGTACAGTAATAAATTTTCTGACGAGTCCAATCAAGTTACATTGCCAGTGTTCCAAAGTACAGAGGCCGCATTATATCATTTAGCCCGACACATACATCGTAAATTCTATGGGGCAAATTCATTATGCGTTGAAAATTCGCCAGCAATGGCTTTGCAGCCATCGCAACACTTCAAAAACTCGAAAGGCAGACGGCACTTCTGAAAATAGGGTTTATTGGAATTCCTGCTGGAAAAACCTAACGCGTTTCGGGAGTTATCCCTTAGTCATAGGTTAGCAGTTCACTAGCTACAGCTGAGTTTTTTATACATGAGGTAATGTTGCCCTCTAGTGGGCTCTTAGTAAAATTACATCTTTATTTAAATCTATTAAAAACTGAAACACAGTGAAACAATTAAAAAGTTTTCTTAGAAACAATGTACATTAGTTAAAAACCAAACAAACTGTCGGTACAGCTCTTGTGGAGGGGATGATTCAGATACATTCCCCCTCTTATAAGCGTCATTTTCAACGAGGGGGCTGGAGAAAGGTTCTGCTTAGATATTACTTGTTGAATTCGCCCATCCAAGATAGGTTTTCTAAGTTAAGTAGGGATCCCTGTATTCATCTCTTTAATACAAATAGCTAATATCATGTCTATAATTTAAACCATTCGGGATCCTTGTATCCAATTTGAGGATCCAAAAAGCCTCTCTGAGGTTTAATCTATGGATAATATCACCACCTCTGATGGGGACCCGTACCTTTTCAATTACTTTCACCCTTAGGTCTTTTAGACCATTGGGTGAGCATGTTTTGAAATGTCTGCCAACCGGGGTGTTCTCCTCTCTATTGGTAATACTTCTGATGTGTTCCCTTGTCCTTTGCTTCAGCATGCGGGATGTACGACCCACATACTGCTTGTTACAATGGCTGCACTCAAGTAGGTATACAACGTTCCTAGTGTTGCAGTTATAGAACCCAGAAATCGCAACACTTCACTAGGTATAAATTCACTACAACTACGCCAATTCACTAAGGTGTGAAGTTGCGCCCAGGTCGCCGAATGCTGGTGAATTTTTGCAAGCATTACTTCGGCAATCAAAGATAAGATTCGCTAGTGTTGTCTAATTTGCATACAGCGAGAAATGAAAGTTACATGGACGTATATGTTGCAGCAAATATATTAAATTATGAAGAACAAGTAGAAGGTGGACTGCAAAACCAATATATTAAAAGTACAATTTATTATATAATCACTAAAACACTGGCTGGCCAGGAAACACAGTAAATAAATGATGAACAAATAATTCTAAAATCAGTAATAATTACAATCCAGATGGGCAATCACTTTTCCTTTTGAGAAAATTCAAATGATTGTTCCTGTTGGTATATGCTTGTAATTTAAAAAAGAGGATGGTTGTGAGCTGTAGTTCAACAAGACAGAAAAGTTATTTCCCAGAAGTTAGAGCTGGAATTTTGAAACAGTGGAGCGTGCAGAATATTTAATTAGATATATCAAACAGGCAGGCTGGTAGATGGCTGAATTTAGAGAGCAGATTTTAAAAAGCAGATTTTAAACTCCCTCCTCCTTGCCAGCTGCACAGGCTCCCAAAAAGAAGTTGGAATAATCTCACCAGATACACAGTTCCGGAATTTCTCAAAGGCACAGCCGGATTTGAACTCTCAGCAGCCTAAAGCCTGTTTCACGAATTTGCTTCTCTGCAGATGTCCTTTTCACGATGATCCAAGATGGCGCACCGTCTGTTTCAGTGCGTGCACTCCACAGCGGAACGCAACCTCCGATTTCTTTTCACGATCTCCCGCTGCTTCACCGATTTCACAAACTAGCGGATCACGAAGAACCAACAACTTGTAACTTTTCACAATTTTAGTGATTTTGATTAAAAGCATAAAAAATGAAAGTCCACACCAAGGAACGATCCCACCTGGATACTGCAATGCGTTTCGCTACACTAAGGCTTTCTCAAGCAGTTAAAGACCCGAAGTGATGTTGTTTCTCACTTTACATACCCTAGTCTTAAAGGGAACACAGACAATTTCAGCATTAAAGACATTTTACATCAAATCAGGAACACTATCAGTTTATAGCCACTAAATTGTCTCAAACAAGGGATGGCAACTCAGTTCTACTGTACGGGTCAAGGAAGGGCAGTGTCTAAGTCTGCTATTACAATTTATTGAAGTATACCAAATATCTCACAGAAAAAGGTGCCAATTCAAATCTGCTATTTAACCCATTAGGATGTAGAGTGTTCATATCAAATATCCACTTCTGTTCCTTACACTTCAAAAGCTTATCCCTGTCACCTCCTCTTTTCAGAGTGGGGACACCATCTATCGCTAAGAACTTCAGATCTTTAAGGTCCCCTCCATGTACAGAATTACAGTGTTCATAAAAATAGGCAGATTCTCCTTTTTTCTCCCAGTGAAAATCCAAATGCAGGACAAATCCACAGCAGTATTCTTAGACTGCAAAATCTTTTATTGGGAATGTAACCAGACACAACATGTTTCGGGCTAGGCCCTTTATCAAGTGCACAGGAACATACAAGGTGTGGGTATTTAAACATTTTGTGACCTGACGAGATAGTTTTTGAACCTCATTGTTGACCTGAGACAATTTGCCCTTAGGGTATCCTCTTTCTAGGAACCTTTTAGTTAGTTCGTTTGCTGCTTCTTTATAAGCAGTATCAGTGGATGCTATTTTCCTCGCCCTTATATATTGGCCCTTGGGGATAGCATTTAATGTTTGGGGGTTATGGAAGCTCTTTTTATGTAAAAGATTGTTCCTATCCATCTTTTTCCTGTACAGATTAGTACTTAGTACATTGTTTGTTAATTTTATACTAATATCAAGGAAGTTAATTTCACAGTCAGAGACCTCCATTGTAAATTTGACCATATGGTGTGCTTCATTAGCCATTCTCACCATCTCCTCAAATTTATCCACAGTTCCTTCCCAATTTATTACACAAATTGATGGATCTTAAGTGAATTCTTCTAGGACACTGAAAATGTATGTGTTATGCATATCAATCGATTTAATTGATTTAAATGTTTTAACTAGTAGTATTTATGACTCGCCCACAATGCATCACTTTAGGTGAAATGTTTGTGTTATGCATATTAACTGATTTAATTGATTTAAATGTTTTAATTAATAGTAATTTTGATTCGCCCACAATGCATCACTTTAGGTGATTAGGTGAAAGGTCACAAAATGTTTAAATACCCACACCTTGTATGTTCCTGTGCACTTGATAAAGGGCCTAGCCCGAAACATGTTGTGTCTGGTTACATTCCCAATAAAAGATTTTGCAGTCTAAGAATACTGCTGTGGATTTGTCCTGCATTTGGATTTTCACTGATTGACTCGATTGGGGCATCAACACAGGATACCCCGCAGGATAACCAATCAAACATATAAACGGTGAGCTGCAGTTCATCTTTACTTACAATAGACTCCTTTTTTCTCCCACCTTTTTTCTCCTAATGTTACTCCAATGTTCCCCAATTCTTTTATCTAGCGGACGAATATTTTTCCCTATATATACTAGTTTGCACATACAAACAATGAGATAGACCACAGATTTAGACTGACAGTTATAAAGGGTGTTTATCCTAAATTTTCTAGAATTGGTATGTAACTGAAAAGAGGCTCCTTATTTAACCCAGCAACATTTTGAGCAATGTCTACAGGGGAACATCCCTTTTATATCATGTTGGAGAAAGTTATTGGGGTTACATTGTAGGTCCCCATTTCCATTGGGGTTATTATTTTCCTCTTTCCTTAAACAGCTAGGGGAAATTAGATCTTTAGTATTTGGAGCTCTTTTAAAGATTATATTCGGCTGTATATCCAGGATCTTCCAACTGTCATTGTTATATTTTGTTACTATACACAGACCTTTTTTCTTCCCTTTTGCTACCTGATCTTTTTTCTTTTTAGGAACAAGTTACAATACACAAGTCCAGAGAACCTTAATAATTGTTATAATGCCCTATACATGAGCCCACGGTAAAGTTTGTGTTCCATATGTTAGAAAATGGAGGGGGGAACGTGGTTACCTTTGCAGGCTATCACTCTGTAAATTCCGCATCTTATTGAATTTGCAGAGCTACATCCGTTCGCCAGAGCAAAAATTCACCTGGCGTTAGAGTGCGAAGCAACACTAGTGTCTATCTCCTTCGATAGCAAAGTGATGTCTGCGCCAATTAATAAATCGGTGAAGTAATGAAATGACATCACGCTGGTGTATCATCGCTAGCATAAGTCACTTCGTCCTTTAGTAAATGTGCCCCTATGCTTTTACTGTGCATGGGTTGAAATCTGAAAAAGGTCCTTATTACTGTCCCTGGTTTGTGAATCTTAACCCACACATATAATGAGATGTGATAGATGTATCCCCAGTGAAACATATAGTAACATGAACAATTCATCATTCACCTCTCTAAGAACATGAAATAGGCAAGAAAGGGTGAGTCATGAGAAGACCAAATCCTATTCAATATTAAAATGGGTAAAATAAGCAGGCCAAGAAAGCCTGGATATGGATAAGCATGGATACTGAATGGTCATTACTGACCCAAAAGGAAATATGTGAATTTCTGTGTTCTTTAAAGGTAAGGGGCTCTAAGAACAAGCAAAAACAGCATAACACCCCTTAAACAGTATTATATTAATCACTGCTGCCTTTTTGAATTGCATAGTTCCCTGACTAGAAACCCGAATGGGGCACAGCCATATAGTCTGGGCAGGACAATGTTGGGGGCATAGCCATTTAAATAGGACCATCAATGGGCCTCATCATAGCTGGGGCCATTCTCATGGCTTTCTCATAGCCAGTACAGAGAGATTCTATACAATTATGTCAAGGTACAGGTATATAAGTACAGGTTCTGTACTAAACTTATTAGTACTTATTCTGCAGGAAATTGTAAGGGTATATAGTCCCTTTTCATAAAGAATTAAAGGATGAATACAAATATGAGATCTCTGGAAACCCGCAAATCCATAAAGCTCTGAATTACAGAAAGTAATTTTAAACAAATAATTTAATAAAAGTAAATTACCTTTTAATGACCTTTTATTACCTTTTTCACTATATTAATAAAGCATTAGCTTGCACTTGATGATAACTAAGCTGCATAAATCCATAGTGGTTTTTTTTAATTAGGGATGCACTGAATCCAGGATTTGGTTCAGGATTCAGCAATCCAAGTGCATGACCAAAACGAATCCGGAAAATCATGTGACTTTTTGTCACACAAACAAGGGAGTAAAAAAATGTGTGCAGATATCTTTCTCCCCTCGTTTTCCTGATTTGCATATGCAAATTTGGATTTGGTTCAGAATCCTAAAATAGTGGTTTTGGTACATCCCTATATTAAGGGGGGATTATTTATTAAAGTTTGAATGCCATAAACTTGAAAAAATCTAATCAGAATTTTTAAGGGGGAAAAAAAGTTTTTGAAATTTTTTCACGATTTATTATAACCCCAGGATATAAGTCAATGGTCCCTATCCTATTTGGAAGTTTCTGTGGTCTGTGCTGGAATAAGTGCGAAAATCCTACTATTTCTGGCTTTTCAGACACAAATCCAAAAAATTCTGGCTTTTTGGGAAAAAGTCAGAAAAAGTGGTACGATTTGGGAAAAAATCATACGATTTGGGTTTTTGCTCAATGTTATTGAGTTTTCCCCCATCCGATTAAATTGTGCTTTTTAATAATAAAAATAAATAAGGTCAAATCGTGGATTCTAGTTTGGTCTGACTTTTTAATTTTAAAAATCATAAAAATGTGGATTTTGATAAATAACCCCCTTAATGTTTAAATGTTTTTTTTAACAGACTATCTGTATGGTGATATAAATCACAGAAAAACCCCTTTTTCGGGAAACACCCAGGCCCAAAATATTTTGGATAATAGATCCCATTCCTGTATATATAAAAGTAAAGAGTGAAGCCAGAGATCATTCAAGATTCAAGTGATCATAGGATCTCAAAACCTCTCAATGCTTTTTTTTTATTTTTTAAATCTTTAAGCATAGTAATTTATGGTTTTTACAGCCTTTTTTAATTTCTTTTTTTAATTCTTTAAGCACAGGAATTTATGGTTTTTACTGCCTTTTTTAAATTATTTTTTCAATTCTTTAAGCCCAGGAATTTATGGTTTTATAGCCTGGCAACCTTTTATTCAGCAATGGGAATGACTAATATGACCTCTGTGCATACGGACCCTTTCAGACTTTAAACCACACAAAACAGCTGTACTGTAAATTTCATTACTGTCTCCTGATGTGACTAATTAGCCCTTGAGCAAAGGCACATCGTTATGGAATAAAAACTACTGCCAATATTAGTAATAGGTTTTGTAATTTTTTCAAAAAATAAAAAATAAAACCTTTATTGAGTCAGTGTCTGCAGTAGTTTTTAGTGACTAGATAAAATATCTGTGTTTTAGGAACATATGTAATTATAATGTGACTTGCATAAATGGCTAATTCTTTTTCTCTTATCAAGGCTATTATTTTTCAGATTACTTTATTTAAAAGACTTTTCACCAGCAATATATGTTTTTAAATGCAAAAGCTCAGCAATGCACCACTTATCTATTTATTGACTGTGCTGGCAGCAATAAAGTACCTGTAGTAGCAATAGGAATAACAGCTTGTGGGAAGCAACAGTGGGATTGTAGGTACATTAGGGGCAAATTCACTAACACTTTGGGGCAAATTCATTAACCGGCAAAAATTCGCCAGCGATGGCTTCACACATATCGCAACACTTCGCCAGGCATAAATTCGCCTGGACAACGCTAATTCACGAAGATCTGAAGTTACGAACTGGGTACCCAATAATCATTTGAGTTTTTCAGGCGACAATACGAAAAAGTCGCACAATACGAATTGTCACGCGATTTTGTCAAGGCTTTTCCTGCATGGACAATTTTTATTTCTGTATTGTTAGTAAATTAAGCCAGATCATGGTTGAGAAAAAAATCCAGTTTTTATAAATAGCACCTTTTAATAGCCACACCCACTTTTCAACAACATTTTTGGAAAATTACTGAAAATTGCTCTGTGAATAAAGGAATTTTCCTTTACCAACAAGTTTGTGAATTCCCCCCATTCTTTATTCTGGGGTTCAAAAGCAAATGCTCCCTCTCACTTCCCCAAAACCTGCCCTGGTCTAATCACATGAGAAGTGTTACATAGCAGTTAGCTCTTAACCCCAAGTATTTGTATTGTGCAGTATAGAGAACTGAGTGACACCATTAGCATTCATTGTCCCTATATTACTTAACATACTTTACTAACCCAAAATATGAAGAGTAGCATTTGTCAGAGAGAGGAATATGTAACACTGGTACAAAGGTACAGTATGAAGCAGAGAACATGTGGTGCTTCTAAGCAAAGCATTAATCAGAACTCATTCAATCCTTAGCGTTGCCAATACCAAGTGAAATCACTAATTCCCATGTTACTTAAGGTGTTGTTACCTTGGTTAAGTGCAAGAAGAAATATGTCATACTTGCAGAGTAATTACAGTAAAGGGTGTGCAATTTAACATTATTACATTGTAAAATATTTTATTCAAGTGGGAAAAAAATCATGTTTTGATTGAAATTAATTTAGGAACAGAAATTGAAGGTCGAGGAAAAAGAGAGTGAAATACAATAATAATAATAATAGCACTGTAGCACATTAATCCCTTACTACTTTGTGGGCTTTTGAAATTTTCTACACAATGTACAGTAGCTGTGGCTGTTTAGAAATTTGAAAGATACAATATATTTATGTTGATCACTTCCCTGTTATTTCTTAGCTCAGTTTCTAAGCTTATCCATTTGAATAACAGAGACCAATTCTGTTCTCCAGTGGAACTAGTCTGGGAGAATAGTTCTCATCATGGAGTTGTACCCATCACCCCAGATAAAACTTATTTTAACTATTCTTTTTTGTGATGGTTCCCTTTAAATAATTTGAACCTAAAAACAGCATAAATACAATGTTATGAGCAGATCCAAAGATCGCTGAAAATGGAAGCTACAGATTCCTCAGCTTGGCCAGTATTTTACTGGTCTTGATGCCAATGTTATTAATAGGGAAGAAAGATAAAAATCTGTAACGTAACAATATGCTGTGCAAGGTGCAGGCAGTGCAAACCCCCCCCGAGATGATTTTTGCAGCAGTGAACCGCTAGCGGGCCCTGGGGGGGTGCAAGCCCTGGTGCAGTTGCAACCCCGCACCCCCTGTGGTTCCACCACTGATAAAAATATAGGCAGGCCAGAAAAGGCGGCAATGCAATTTATACAATATATACTTGTATACATATATATACAGTTCCCAATAAGAGAGGATTATCCAGGTGTAGATGCAACTGTGGCACTCATTGTAGACTCTAATTTTCATTGCTGAGGACATTAAAACCTAACTGCTAAAATTTCTATTAATGATGCAATTGCCGGTGGAAAGCAACAATAGTACAGTAGTCGCTATTCAAATAATTTGCATTTTTATTAGTAATAGTAAAGTTATCTTTTGGTAGCATGTAGTGGTGTTATTTACTGCGTGAGTAATTAGCACTGAATGGCAGAGTAGGCTTTTCCCATTACACACTTTTTGCTTGTCTCACAATTTCCTGCCTTGGGTCACACATACCAGACCTGCAGAATAACAATAGTAGCTGGTAGGAGGATGCTAAAGCAATGCACCACTGATTTATTCCGTGACTGTGCTGGCAGCCATAAAGTACCTATAGTAGCAATGGGAATAACAGCCTCTGGGAAGCAACAGTTGGATTGTAGGTACATTTTTGGCGAGATGGAAAAAGCAACACTTTCCGTTAGTGTTCCCCGCTATAATGTAACACTTCCTTGAGTGAGTAATGTAGTTTGTGGACAGGACTACTGCTGTTGTATTTGTATTGTGCTGCTGCCTTGTGTGTACCTGAGCAACTCCCTGCAACCCCCGGGACCTTATGTTGTTCCGTGTAGCAAAGGATCCAGTCACAGTTATGTTTTCTTGCAACAAAATAACTTACAGGCACTTTGATGTAATGCAGTTTAATAATAGCAGAATCCCTTTCAGAGGTGAAATACAGAAGACAGAAGACATAGGTTACCACACTCCTGGGCAATACCTCCCATAGAGTAGAGCTTTGTGCATAGGGATCCTCAGCATGGGGTCTTGGCACACTGCCTGGTCCTCACCACGTACTAGCAATAGATTACTCTATCTAACTTTTACCAAAACTGCAGCCGTGGGCCTGTAACACCTCCCAGAGTGGTGAGGTCCCAGGAAAAATCCCTGAACACATGTTGCTGTATCTTTTTATAGTTTTCACATACTACTCCCTAGGGGGCAAACCATAGTCTAGAGTAAATCCCAGTGGACCCAGGATGGAGACATAGCTGCCTGGGTGTATTAAAGGACCACTTATGTGTCCAAATACAATGGGGGAACTGCCTGAGTTACTATACCTTAAACTCAAGGTCCCTGTATAAGTAAAATAATTTCCTTTTATCTGAACCCTTGATTTTATGCTCATCTCTGCTCTGAAGGTAGCCACCTTTATTCTTTGTACATAATGGCCATTCCTTCAAGAGCTCATTACTTGCTTCAGTACAAGCTTCAGCTAATCCTTGTTAATGGCTTGAATGCAAAATCCCAACAAAGTGAATGTCAAAGTATATTTGAAGTGCTGATAGTCATGTTTATCAAAGGCAGGTAAATAAAAAACTTCTATCAATTTATCCCAAAATCTAAAAAACATCTCTTATGGAGACATTCATGATCAATTTCCATGTTCCTCTTTAATGAAGGTGCTTACAGAGTTCAGTCTTAGTGAGAACTGAAAACATTGTCTAGAAAGTAAGTACCATCTTCACATTACCACAGTATCATGTCAGAGGTGCAGGGCTTGATCTGTCCATATTGGGTGAGCATTGAAATATCAATGATGCAGAAATATGGTGAACAGACTAATAGCACATCTGCACAATACTTTTTCTTGTCTAGTTTGGTCTAGAGACATTTTTGCCAAGCCCTTACAGCCATGAAGATTCCCTCTTCCATCCATTATTCTATTTAAATAGTTAATGTAAGGTAAAGTGCCATTTGGTTAAGCTGAGGAGGCCACCAGTATATGGTATTTACCCTTTTTCAGCATCCATCAACTTGTGTCAATCAGCTAGAGGTATAGTGTTGTGATCGAGGCACTTCCTAAATGCTGTCATGGCAAAATTCATACTGGGCTTATATTCTGCTTCTATGGCATTATTTAATACTTTTTTGCAGTCTTTGTTAGTGTTAGAGTTAGTGTTAGCCTGAATCATATTTGAGGCTGTTCATTGCATCCCTATGGGAAAAAAAGTTTAGCCATTGGCCAAAACTGTCGAGAGATAATACTGCAACCAGACATTATATGAATATCATCATTTCTCCCTGAAATGCCCAATAGAGCTGTGAAAAAAAATAATTTTTCATAAAGTGTGATCCATTGCTCTTAAAGGCTTTATATCTATCCTTTGCTTTAAAAATTGCATCGTAGTTCCTATTTGATCTGTAGTTGTCGTAGACATGCTCCCTTGTGTATGTATTTGCTAAAGGTTTCCTAAATTCCCATGGTCCGTCAGCACATTGCTTACAATTCCAGTATATGAAGCAAGAGGAATGATTCATACTCAGACATAGAAACAGTTTCACATATTCCGCCTAAACTGCCTACTTGTGATTTGTACCACGCAGTCTTAATTAGGCTGCAGATGCTTCTGTGGATCACCCCAAACAATTGAAGGCAAATTAATTAATTAAACTGGCATTACTTTCAGTTAAATTCTTTCAGTTAGCAGGCAGCCATACTCAGCTAATTGCTTTAGACATTATTGGCACAGCTCTAATTTAAAGTAGGAGGAGCATGCTATAATGTTAAAGTGGACCTGTCACCCTGATATAAAAAGCTGTATAACAGAAGTCCTTTGCAAATGAAACCAAATTCTTTTTTTCATAACATACCTGTTATAAAGGAGTTTAAATATCTGAGCTGTAATCATATATTGCCTGCCCCGCCTCTATGCCTGATCCCCTTTAAAATGCTGTAATTTAGTAAACAGAGGCAATTTGAGTTAATTGGGGTTGCAAAGTTTGTAGGTAGCATGTACTATTCATTTGTATAATAGAAAACATCTGATTGGTCGATATGAGTTGCTACAAGTGGGCCAATAATGCACCAATTATTACATTATACGTTAAAAAAATGAACAGATATTTACTTACTGCTGCTGGAGGTAAATTGCTCAGCCCAGAGTTGGGAGACTATAGGCCCTAGGCGTTAAAGGGGTGGTTCAACTTTAAGTTAACTTTTAGTATGTTACAAAATGGCTAATTCTAAGCAACTTTTCAATAGGTCTTTTTTTATCATTTGTGAATTATTTGCCTTCTTCTTCTGATTATTTACAGATTTTAAATGACTGACCCCATGTAAAAAACAAATGCTCTGTAAAGCTACAAATGTATTGTTATTGCTACTTTTTATTAGTCATCTTTCTATTCAGGGCCTCTCCTATTCATATTTCAGTCTCTTATTCACATAATTGCATGGTTGCTAGGGGAATTTAGACCCTAGCAATAGAATTGCTGAAATTTCAAACTGGAGAGCTGCTGATGAAAAAGTTTAGTAACTCAAAAACCATGTATAGTAAAAAATGAAAATCAAATGTAAATTGTCTGAAAATATCACTCTCTACCTCTACTAAAAGTTAATTTGAAGTTGAACAACCCCTTTAATCCTACAAACAGGCAAGGCAGTCCCTGGGCAGTGTGTTGAAGCTAATTAAGGGCTATATAATGGCAACATTTGCATTTTGTTTGTGCAAAATATCCAAGTAGTCTTATTTACATTTACACAGTTCATTGTTTTAATTGATTTTCTTTATTTGCTTTTGGTCGGTAAAGTTTATTTAGCAATACATTTGGTGCATAATATAGTGATTATATACGGTAAGTGCAACGAGCCTGCTAAGTATAGAGTACAGCTGGCATACGTAAGATTATTTACAGACATTCCAGCCTCACAGACAGTAATAACAAGGCCATTAAACCTCAGCCAGGCTGCAGAGTGGGGAATAAAAATAAAATTTCCTAAACAGAGGTATATTTCTGTACAGAAAACTTCAAAAGAGGCTGGCACAAGCCTGGATCCACGAAGTAGTAAAGCCAGAGTCAGCTGGTAAAAGGTTAAAAAAGCTTACATTTTATTTTCATTGTCTACCAGGTCTTGGTTCTTAATCTATGGAAAATAAAATGTAAGCTTTTTTTAACCTTTACCACCTGACTCCGCGTTTACTACTTCGTGGCGGGTCCAGGCTTATGCCAGCCTCTTTTGAAATTTTCTGGTATTTGCTCCCCTTGCTAAAGGTCTGGGGCGTGTGCACCCAGGCCCACCGTGTAAATCGGTAAGCTCACTCAATGTATTTAAACAAGCATATACTGGTTATATATTTGTATAGTTTGTATATTTCTGTACAGCCTATCATGTGATAATTATTATCTGCACAAGTGTGTTCATTTGGTTTATATTGTGACCCAATCTTCAAATCTTGGTGAGGATTTCTGTTTCATATGTGTAGTCCTCTTGGCCAGGAATAGCACTTCTGTCACTGGACTTACTATGGAAATCCGTGGCAAAGGCTGGGCAAATTTTTTTAATTTAAAAAATAAATGTATAGGCACCCAGGGCCGCCCCCCCCCAAAACCCTCCAACCTAGGCACAGGCCCTTGGGTGCTTAATATAAATAATCCCCTGCCAGAGAACATACTAATTTACAATGCACAGTTTTGCGGCATACCATACACCTATTTTTTATGGTGAAGATCTCACAGTGTATAATTTTGCCATGGGTTTTTTATTTTATTAATACAATATATAGAGTTTGGCATATACCATTTTATATTATGTAATCTCTTTGTGTCTACTTAATTATTAAAAGATCCAGTCATAAAATGCACAAACAATAAAAGCAAGTCCAAAAACTAATACGAATACCTAAAAAAATTAAAGTCCTTGATTTCGAAAAAAAAAATAAAACCCGATAAAAACTCAAAGAAAGATTTGACAGCTCCCATTGACTTCTACATGACCTTGCCAGATTTAAGATGGAGAAGTTTTCTATTAGAGTTTTTCTTGGTATTTACACTTATTATTTAGCCCACTTGTCACACTTATTCACTACTGTTTGCTACCCAATACAGGTATGGGATCCATTATCTGGAGACCTGTTATCCAGAATGCTCTGAATTTCAGGAAGGTATTCTATAGGCTCAATTTGAAACAAATGATTCACATTGTTAAAAATTATTTACTTTATCCTTTTTTAATAATAACACAGTCCCTTGTGCTTGATCCCAATATTAGGCACAGCAATCCTATTGGGTTAATGTTTAAATATTTCTTTAGTAGACTTAGAGATTCAAATGATGGAAAGACTCTGGAAAACCCCAGGTCCAAAGCATTTTGGATAACAGGTCCCATATCTGTACTGTGATATTGCGCCTGTTGTTTTGTATCTGCTATTTCCATTGTTATCCATTTTTTATGTCATGTATATTTATGAAAGACCTATTTAAAATAGGAAATTGCTGATCTAGCTACAGGAAAGCAAAATATCTTTTTCATCGGACATGTTCAGTTTTTGTAGTGGCCAAGGAAAATAAATAGTTTATATATTTGTTAGAGGATTTAAATAATGTCCACCCTAGGTTATTCAAGGTTTAATGTGCAGTCAGGGATCTGCTATAAAGGTCAGAGTCCTGTAAAACTGTCCAGTATAAAAAAGTATATCAGTGTTTCTATCTCAATAAAAAGCATTTTGAGTTAGGAGGCTTTCTCCTCATTTGTATGCAATGCAGAAGGAAACTTGGTATTATTGTCATGGAATATCTGTAATGGAATCTGAGCTGGATATCCAAGATGGCGTCCAAGATGGTGGCTCCCTGGTTCCTCTCGGACGCAGACGGATGATGTCGACCTCTTCCCACACTCGGATTGGTTGCCGGCGACGGAATGGGCGTCGGCGTCAATAATGGGCGCCGGCGTCGGTCGCGCACGTCAGCGCGTCGGTCGCCGACGTCAGCGCGTCCGCGCATACGTCATGACGCCGATGCGTCCAAAATTGGCGCCAAACCTGGGCCTTTATAAGGGAACTCCGGACAGTCATCAGTGCCCAATTATAGGTTTAGTTTACTACTCCTGGGTGTGATTCATTGCAAACTTCTTGTCTATTGTGTACCGACCCTTGCCTGGAATTCTCGACCTTGAACCTCTTCTGCCTGGACTGATCTTGTTGCCTGTTTGACCATTCTTCTGCCTCATCCTCTACTGTACTGCGAACTTGGACATTGTTATTTTCCTCCCTTGGTCCTCACTACTCCTGAGGCCTTTTGGCCTTACATTATAATTGGGCCATGGACCCGTCGGAGGAGAATCCTGCGCCGCCTGATGTCGGTGGAGCGCTTCGTGGTCTGGCATCCCGCATGCAGTCCTATGAGGTACAACAATCTCACTTTGGTCAGGCTTTGGAAACCATTCTTGCTAAGCTATCGGCGTTAACACCTGCCGATCCTATTCCTGCACCTGTACCTGTGGCTCCGCTTCACGCCTCCGAACCCCGCATTCCGGCTCCCCCACTCTACAGTGGTGATCCTACAGCCTGCCGTGGGTTTATTAACCAGTGTGAGGTCCACTTTGCACTCGCACCCAGCCAATTCCTGTCTGAACGAGCCAAGGTGGGCTTCATATTCGCCCGTCTGCAAGGGAAGGCATTGGAGTGGGCTTCGCCTCTATGGGAAAAGGAGGATCCCATTATCGATGATGCCCGAGCCTTCGTCCGAGAGCTTCGAGTGGTCTTTGATGCTCCGGGTCGTGCCACTGCTGCCTCCGCACGCCTGTTCCATCTTCAACAGGGAACTCGCTCAGTCTCGGAGTACGCCATTGAGTTCCGCACCCTGGTTGCAGAGACTTCGTGGAACAACGACGGGTATCACGCTGCCTTTTACAACGGCCTGGCGATACGTATTAAGTCTGATCTGGTGTCCAGGGAAATCCCATCCCGTTGGGAAGATCTAGTCGCCCTGGCCATTAAGGTAGATACTCGGCAGAGGGAGTTTCAAGCTGAACTCGACAGAGAGCGCTCCCCAACCAAAAGGTTCCACAGGTTCCAACCTACTCTGGCTCCTCATTTTCAAAGACCCTTCCTTCCCAACCCGGCTTCCACCTTGTCTTCTCCAAGTCCTGCGGTTCCTGCCTCTTCTTCCCTGCCGTCGGAAGAACCAATGCAGATCGGACGGGCTCGTCTGACCGAACAGGAAAAGCTTCGGAGAAGGGCTGCTGGACTGTGCCTTTACTGTGGTGGAAAATCCCACTTCGCCTATGAGTGTCCAGTGAAGCCGGGAAACGCCAACACCTAGGTAAGACTGGGGAGACTTACCTGGGTGGAATTGGTCCCTCTCCCCATTCCTCTGCTCAACGCTTCCTCCTTCCTGTGCAGATTCGTTTTGGAACCCAGACGATTTCCTCTAAGGCTTTCCTTGACTCCGGCGCAGCTGGGAATTTCATCGATAAGGTCTTCGCTGAAATCCATTCCATTCCCCTACGATCTCTGGCTGTTCCTCTTCGAGCATTGGCGATTGACGATCGTCCACTATCCTCCGCTACAATTTCCCACTCCACCGATGAACTTTCCGTTATTGTGGGATCTATGCACCTTGAAAGATTGTCCTTCCTCCTAATCGATTGTCCTTCTACTCCCATTGTTCTTGGTCTGCCTTGGTTGAATATTCATAACCCTGTAATCGATTGGGCTTCTTCTCAGATCTCCCGCTGGAGTTCCTTCTGCCAACAGAACTGTTTACCCACCAAATCTATTATTAAAGTTTCATCTGTGTCTTCCAATTCTTCTTTGCCCTCTGTTTATCAAGCCTTCTCTGATGTCTTCAATAAAAAATCTGCCGAAGTCCTGCCTCCCCATCGTCCTTATGATTGCCCCATCGAACTTCTTCCTGGAACCATGCCTCCCAGGGGTCGCATTTATCCTCTGTCTCCTTCTGAAACCTGTGCCATGAAGGAGTACATTCAAGAGAATCTGCAAAGAGGCTTTATTCGTCCTTCTTCTTCCCCGGCTGGAGCCGGTTTCTTCTTTGTAGAGAAAAAAGATGGAGGTTTGCGGCCCTGCATTGATTATAGAGGTCTGAATAAAATCACGATTAAGAATCGTTATCCCCTTCCTCTCATCTCCGAGCTGTTCGACCAACTCAAAGGGGCTTGTCTTTTCACCAAATTGGATCTTCGTGGGGCGTATAATTTAATCCGGATCAGAGAAGGAGATGAATGGAAGACCGCATTCAACACCCGGGACGGGCATTATGAATATCTGGTGATGCCATTCGGTCTCTGTAACGCTCCCGCGGTCTTCCAAGAATTCGTAAATGACATTTTCAGAGATTTACTGGGCCAGTACGTGGTGGTGTACTTGGACGATATCCTTATTTTTTCCAAAAACCTTGCTGAGCATCGTCTTCAAGTCCAAGAAGTCCTTTCCCGTCTGCGGAAAAATAACTTATTTGCTAAATTGGAAAAATGTTCCTTTGAAGTATCGTCCATCTCTTTCCTTGGGTACATCATCTCTCAACAGGGTTTTAGAATGGATCCTGCCAAGATCTCCGCTATCCAGGACTGGCCTCTCCCCACCAGTGTTAAAGCCATCCAAAGATTTATTGGCTTTGCGAATTATTATAGACAATTTATCAAGGGGTTTTCTTCCAAAATTGCTCCCATTCTTTCACTTATCAAAAAGGGGGGTAAGCCTCAACAATGGCCACCTTCAGCTTTGGAAGCATTCAAGGATCTTAAAACTTCTTTTTCTTCTGCCCCCATTCTTCGACACCCTGAACCATTCCAACCATTTTTTATTGAAGTCGATGCCTCAGATGTCGGTGCCGGAGCAATCTTGTCCCAAAGAGCGTCTACTGATGGGAAGCTTCATCCTTGTGCTTTCTTCTCTAAGAAATTCACCTCTTCCGAACAAAATTATGATGTTGGAAATCAAGAGTTGCTTGCCGTAAAACTTGCCCTAGAAGAATGGAGACATTTGTTGGAAGGTTCTTCTATCCCTGTGACCATCTATACTGACCATAAAAATCTTGAATATATCCAATCACTCAAACGTCTCAACCCTCGTCAGGCCAGGTGGGCACTATTCTTCTCCCGTTTTAATTTCATTCTTACTTTTCGGCCTGGTGTCAGAAACAGGAAGGCAGACGCTCTTTCCAGAAGTTTTCTCATCGAAGATCTCGCTTCCATCGAACCAGAGTCCATTATACCTCCTACAAAAATCATCGCTGCTCTATTTCCATCCTTGGCCTCCCAGTTATTGTCTGTTCAACCTTCTGCTCCTGTAGGAACCCCTCCTGGTGTTGCCTTTGTTCCCCCTGAACTCCGTCATTCCATTTTGGTTCAGTCCCACAGTTCCAAGCAGGCCGGGCATCCTGGAATCAAGAAAACCACTGAACTTCTGTCTCGTCTTGTATGGTGGCCTTCCCTAAGAAAGGATGTCAAAGACTTTGTTTCTTCTTGCTCTGTATGTGCTGTATCCAAATCTGGGCGTTCCCCCCCAAGGGGTTACTCTTACCACTACCCATTCCTTCTCGCCCATGGACTCATTTATCTATGGACTTCATCGTGGACCTCCCTAACTCCTCTGGTTACACTGTTATTTGGGTGGTAATTGACAGATTCACTAAAGTTGCACACTTTACTCCTCTTCGAAAACTTCCCTCTGCCCCTGAACTTTCTTCATCAGGGCCGGCCTTAGGCCAATTGGACCAATTGGGCCCAATTGGGCCCCGCACCTCTGGGGGCCCCGCACTGCCCCTTTCCTTTCTATTTTGTGCCTGTATGCCCTTATTTTCCTAAATACTTGCTGTGTCACTAGCCAGCAACACTTTGTCTAGGGGCCCCGCCAACATGGTCCCAATTGGGCCCCACATTTGATAGGACCAGCCCTGTTCTTCATTATTCATTAAACACATTTTCCGCCTCCATGGTTTCCCTGCCGAAATTGTCTCTGACCGTGGTTCCCAATTTGTTTCTAAGTTCTGGAGATCCCTGTGTAAAGCCCTTGGTGTTTCTCTTCAATTTTCATCTTCATACCATCCACAGTCTAATGGAGCAGCAGAAAGGGTTAACCAGGCCCTTGAACAGTTTCTTCGATGCCATGTATCACTGTGCCAGGATGATTGGGCGGACCTGCTTCCATGGGCTGAATTCGCACATAACAATGCATTACATGTTTCCTCCGAAAAGTCCCCTTTTTTCTGTATGTACGGTCTTAACCCTTTGGCTTTTCCTCAGGATTTATTACTTACCAATGTCCCTGCCGCCAACGACCAAGCTGCCCACATGTCGGCCATTTGGCACGCCACGGTCGTCAATCTGGAAAAAAGTTCCCTGGTCCAGAAAAGGTTCGCGGATCAAAGAAGAATCCCTTCCCCGTTGTACGCACCTGGTGACAAGGTTTGGCTATCCACCCGGAACATTCATCTCAAAGTTCCCTCTCCGAAACTTGGTCCCAAGTTTATTGGTCCCTTCTCCATCTCTGAGATCATCAACCCGGTGGCTGTCCGTTTACAACTTCCCTCTGAGATGCGGATTCCAAACGCCTTCCATGTCTCCTTGCTCAAACCTGCAGGTACTTCTTCTTCTTCCTCAGCTCCTGTCTTGGTGGACGGACATCAAGAATTCGAGGTTAAAAGAATCCTGGACTCCCGGATTTCGAGGGGCACCCTACAATACCTCATTGAGTGGAAGGGATTCGGCCCTGAGGAGTGCTCTTGGGTAAGAAATTCAGATGTCCACGCCCCTCTCCTGGTCCAGAAATTCCATCGGCAATTTCCTTCTAACCCAGGTGGTCCGGAGGCCCCCCCTAGGGGGGGGGGTACTGTAATGGAATCTGAGCTGGATATCCAAGATGGTGTCCAAGATGGTGGCTCCCTGGTTCCTCACGGACGCAGACGGATGATGTCGACCTCTTCCCACACTCGGATTGGTCGCCGGCGACGGAATGGGTGTCGGCGTCAATAATGGGCGCCGGCGTCTGTCGCGCACGTCGGCGCGTCGGTCGCCGACGTCAGCGCGTCCGCGCATACGTCATGACGCCGATGCGTCCAAAATTGGCGCCAAACCTGGGCCTTTATAAGGGAACTCCGGACAGTCATCAGTGCCCAATTATAGGTTTAGTTTACTACTCCTGGGTGTGATTCATTGCAAACTTCTTGTCTATTGTGTACCGACCCTTGCCTGGAATTCTCGACCTTGAACCTCTTCTGCCTGGACTGATCTTGTTGCCTGTTTGACCATTCTTCTGGCTTATCCTCTACTGTACTGCGAACTTGGACATTGTTATTTTCCTCCCTTGGTCCTCACTACTCCTGAGGCCTTTTGGCCTTACAATATCCTATAGGCTAAAGCTCAACACTGGGTTCTAAAGACCAGCATTGTGGTTGGTGATCAAATCCCAACTACTGACCAGTTTTGCCCTTATTGGAGCTCTCCAGTGTAGTGGGATCTGGTTAATAACTGAACTGGCTGTGCTTTTTCATGGTACTTCTTGGGTTCATTCTTCACTCATGATTTTTTAGTTAGTAAAACAGGTACCTTAAAAAATAATACTACTGTAAAAATATTTTATGCATAGCAGTCTGTTCCAGAGCAAATGTGTTCCTTAATCCATCAGTCCAGAAGTGAAGTGTCCCGTGCGACAGCAGCAGTGTTAATGCAAGCGTATTAACAGTCCGGCTTGAGAAGGTTGGGGATACATTGATCACTTGAAGTAGGGATATGAGAATTGGGTTATGGCTATTAGAGAATCTCCTGCTTGGTCTACGAGGTTCCCAGAGCAAACCTTTTGAAATATTATTGGGTGTGATGCTAGACATAGGGGCATATTTATCAAGGGTCGAATTTCGAGTTTATGGGAGTTTCTAAAAACTCGCATCAACTACCATAAACTCAAACTTCTAAATAAAAAAACCGAACAATTTAAATTCATTAAAAAAAAATTTTTTACATTTTTTATAATTGGATGAATAGGATCGACCTGCAAACTCGAATCATATTTGAATCGAAATTGAACAAATTCAATTTGAGTTTTTTTTAAAAAAAAACCAATTCGATTTTCAAAGTCCACCAAATGACTCCAAATTAGTTGTAGGAGGTCCCCCATGAGCTAAAACACCAATTCGGCAGGTTTTAGATGGCGAATAAATCTGATAAATCTGCCCCATAATCTATGTTACAAGTTCCATATTTGAAATCAAAGAATGGAGCCAAATACTGACAAATACAGACTATAAGGGGCACATTTACTAAGGGTCGAATATCGAGGGTTAATTAACCCTCGATATTCGACCAGGAACTAAAATCGTTCGACTTCGAATATCGAAGTCGAACGATTTAGCGCTAATACTTCGATCGAACGATTATTCGTTCGATCGAACGATTAAATCCTTCGAATCGAACGATTCGAAGGATTTTAATTCATCGATCGAACGAATATCCTTCGATCCAAAAAACATAGGCAAGCCTATGGGGACGTTCCCCATAGGCTAACATTGAGTTCGGTAGCTTTTAGCTGCCGAACTAGGGGGTCGAAGTTTTTCTTAAAGAGACAGTACTTCGATTATCGACCGATCGAATAGTCGAACGATTTTTAGTTCGAATCGTTCGATTTGAAGTCGTAGTCGAAGGTCGAACGAAATTTCGAAGTTTTTTTTATTCGAATCCTTCACTCGAGCTTTGTAAATGTGCCCCTAAGTCTGCTTGTAAGCATTCAGTTACTGGACCTGAATATGCTTGCCTTTTTATAAGAAGACATTCTTAAATATCATTTCTTTGTGTTTAGCATTTATAAAATGTGTGGGCTGTACTTTTGAATTTTGCAAAATCTAGCCTTGTTTATCTACAGAGAAATGCACCCAGGAGAATCCTTGTTTTTAAAATTCATTGCTAAATGTGCAAATGAATACAGGTGCTTATTTTATGTCTCCTATTCCTGGTATGTCTGGTTCTATGACGGCAGTAGCACCTACTGAATCTGACCTGATAAACCTTTGCATGTAGCATAAGGTCATGATTTCATTTAAAACATACAATGTTGCAGAATCTGTGCTCATTAGAAGGTGCTGCTCTATCCGGGAACCTTGCTGCAGTCCTTGGTATCCACAATCAATCATGATTTCATTTACTGTGCTATTCCTTTTCATTGAATTTTTAGGCCGTAGTATTTGTGTTATGAACCGATCTGCACTTAAGGTCAAAAATCCTAAAGGGACAGTGGAAACAACAAAAATGTGCCTTTTTAGTGTTCCTGCCAATGATCCAACAGCTGGAATATTAGTTTATCTTGGTAAGAGATGAGAGAGTTCCACCAAATGACACATCACTTATATATGTTGTTGGAGTTGCATCTGCCACTTGTCCTGCTCCTTTTAACGTGTCTCCTTTATGACTGAAACGTTTTATGAAGTCTTCACTATGGAAAGGAATGGCCTGTGACAGTTATATGAAGGGGTGTAATGTTTTAGAGGAACAGTGCAAAAAAGTTATAAATGTTTGTCACTAAAAGTTCACTACAGCTGTTACTAGAGGAATCTACCAAGATGGAAGTGGTGGTTTATAATATTCAGTGAAGTACATGGAGCTACAACATTACACAACACTTTGGCTTTGGCTTTGGCCACCAATTAAAAATGTCAGTTCTAATTGTTTCAGAGCAGCTGTTCTCAAAGCAGGTGATGGTTAGTCTCCAGGGCAGTATTTAACTACCATACTGGGAATAGAGCTGTAGGTCAGAACATCCCAGCTGGAACTCCAGGAAGTTCTAACTGCATCTTCATATGAGTGTGAGCACAGCAGGTGCCATTTTTGTGTGTGTCAAACGTGTGTCATCTGCATGTGACTTTGTACCAGAGCTGGTTTTAAGCACAAGTAAACATAGCTGCTACACCTGGTGCTAGCCACTGGGGGACTGCTGTTTTCTTTTTTACTATTTTTAATATATTTTTTAAATATATTATTGTTCATGGTCTCTTACTATGGTTATATAGTAGGGAGTTTTTAAAGGTTTTATTAGGTGCATCTACCCCATCATATTCAATCATTGGGGTGCAGTAACTCCCAGCAAGTAAAGACACAGAAAATCCTAAAATATTATGGCATTGTGAGCCTTAGTAAATAAGAGGAGAAGAAAAAGAGGTGACTTCCCATCTATAAGGTCCAGAATCTCCTATATGATAGAGAAAACGTAACCTTTAATAAATAATTACTTAAAACCTGTATGTCCAGTGAAGATCATGTTAAAACTAAAATTAGGAACAAGGTGATGGAACCACAGGAGGCAGTATGTTAGGTGCAGGAACGGAAAAGATGAGTCTAGTCTGTCTGATTTGTGTGCAATGCAACAACCTAACATGCACTCAAAGGGTTGGATACAGAACCAATCAGGTTTGCCTATTCATCCATGTGGAATACCAACCCCTTCACCCACACAGAGTCCCCTCCCAAACCGTGGATGGATTAGGGTTCCAAATTCGCAACGTGGTACTGAGATACTGCAGGTCTATTTTGGCCCTGTTCAGTAAGAAGTATTCAAATCCCAATACAACTCAGCTTTATGTCCACAACCCGTTAGTTAAATAATACTCCGTTCCCAACCAAGCACCAAACCCTTCACCCACACGGAGCTCCCTCCCACTCCTGGATGAACAGTATTCCCTATAATCTGTTTTACCACCCTGCCTAACTTGAATTTAAAATACACTTTACGCACGTTTCACCCGCTACCATTGGGCATTGTCAAAGCTTCATTCCAAATACCAGGAAAACTCTTGGTGGGCCCAAGTGTCAGTTCTTCTAACCATTTGGCATGTTTCATGGCCAATAGTTTGGAGAATGGACCCATGGACTAACGTTTTTTGGTGGGCCCCTGGAATCCCAGTCTGACACTGGTCCCACCATATCTGCTTCCATATGTTTTACATTAACAAATAATATGAAGGAAATATACAAACCATACCTTATTTCTTATGTTACCTTTTGTGTGTATATATATGTATATGTATATATATATATATATATATATATATATATATATATATATATATATATATATATATATATATATATATATATATATATATATATACACATATATTCTACATTATGGGGTTATATGTGGCTTACAGTAGTCTTTAATGAGAACAGATTCCTGTTTTACTTAATGGGAAAAAGCTGCCCACTACACACACCATTTCCATTAAACAAATGTGTTTCAGGAATGTGTAAGTTATTACTAATAAATGGTGTGGGCCATAGGGCAGCCACGTCCTATTTAATAGAATGGGAAGCAGCTGGCATCTGAGCTGAAACTATGTTCTATCGATTCTGTTCATTTACGCTCAGGCACCAGGGACTCTAATATTATTATGATACCTAATTGATTGTTGTGATGTTGTATCAGCATCAGGTTTTCAAGGTAATAAATATTGGTATGTAGCCTCTAAATGGGACATATATGAACCCATTAAACAAGTAACTGGCATTTGCTAGTAGTTTCTTTGAAAAAGGTCTTCTGAAGAAGATCCTTGTGCTGTTTTCGTTTTGTTTTTGTGACTATTTATATTTTAGAGAAATGCAACAAGATAATAAATGTTTACTCATATATATATATATATATATATATATATATATATATATATATATATATATACATACATATACATATATATATATATATATATATATATATATATATATATATATACAATATCAAAACAGGGGGGTTGTGGGAGCACTCTAAAGGCTTTAAAGTATATATATAAGTATAATAAATGCTATTGCATATGTACCCAAAACAGGGGTTATTTTGTTACAAAGTTATGATCATAAAATTGATAAGCCACCATACCACGTCAAGGTAAACCCCGAATGGCGGTCCCTAACTTGTTTTATATTTTATGTGCATTTTAGCATTACCTGTAATCAATGTCCATTGAACGCTGTTTTTTCACTAAGGGCTAAATCCTCCCCAGCCAGCAATCAGGCTTTTAAAGGAGAGATATCCCCAAAACAAACGCCCAATTTTAAAAGCATAGGATCACCACTAGTTTAAAGGGGGGGTATGGGGTGCTACAACCACTGAAGCTATGCCACAGCTCCTGGCTAAATATACAATATCAAAACAGGGGGGTTGTGGGAGCACTCTAAAGGCTTTAAAGTATATATATAAGTATAATAAATGCTATTGCATATGTACCCAAAACAGGGGTTATTTTGTTACAAAGTTATGATCATAAAATTGATAAGCCACCATACCACGTCAAGGTAAACCCCGAATGGCGGTCCCTAACTTGTTTTATATTTTATGTGCATTTTAGCATTACCTGTAATCAATGTCCATTGAACGCTGTTTTTTCACTAAGGGCTAAATCCTCCCCAGCCAGCAATCAGGCTTTTAAAGGAGAGATATCCCCAAAACAAACGCCCAATTTTAAAAGCATAGGATCACCACTAGTTTAAAGGGGGGGTATGGGGTGCTACAACCACTGAAGCTATGCCACAGCTCCTGGCTAAATATACAATATCAAAACAGGGGGGTTGTGGGAGCACTCTAAAGGCTTTAAAGTATATATATAAGTATAATAAATGCTATTGCATATGTACCCAAAACAGGGGTTATTTTGTTACAAAGTTATGATCATAAAATTGATAAGCCACCATACCACGTCAAGGTAAACCCCGAATGGCGGTCCCTAACTTGTTTTATATTTTATGTGCATTTTAGCATTACCTGTAATCAATGTCCATTGAACGCTGTTTTTTCACTAAGGGCTAAATCCTCCCCAGCCAGCAATCAGGCTTTTAAAGGAGAGATATCCCCAAAACAAACGCCCAATTTTAAAAGCATAGGATCACCACTAGTTTAAAGGGGGGGTATGGGGTGCTACAACCACTGAAGCTATGCCACAGCTCCTGGCTAAATATACAATATCAAAACAGGGGGGTTGTGGGAGCACTCTAAAGGCTTTAAAGTATATATATAAGTATAATAAATGCTATTGCATATGTACCCAAAACAGGGGTTATTTTGTTACAAAGTTATGATCATAAAATTGATAAGCCACCATACCACGTCAAGGTAAACCCCGAATGGCGGTCCCTAACTTGTTTTATATTTTATGTGCATTTTAGCATTACCTGTAATCAATGTCCATTGAACGCTGTTTTTTCACTAAGGGCTAAATCCTCCCCAGCCAGCAATCAGGCTTTTAAAGGAGAGATATCCCCAAAACAAACGCCCAATTTTAAAAGCATAGGATCACCACTAGTTTAAAGGGGGGGTATGGGGTGCTACAACCACTGAAGCTATGCCACAGCTCCTGGCTAAATATACAATATCAAAACAGGGGGGTTGTGGGAGCACTCTAAAGGCTTTAAAGTATATATATAAGTATAATAAATGCTATTGCATATGTACCCAAAACAGGGGTTATTTTGTTACAAAGTTATGATCATAAAATTGATAAGCCACCATACCACGTCAAGGTAAACCCCGAATGGCGGTCCCTAACTTGTTTTATATTTTATGTGCATTTTAGCATTACCTGTAATCAATGTCCATTGAACGCTGTTTTTTCACTAAGGGCTAAATCCTCCCCAGCCAGCAATCAGGCTTTTAAAGGAGAGATATCCCCAAAACAAACGCCCAATTTTAAAAGCATAGGATCACCACTAGTTTAAAGGGGGGGTATGGGGTGCTACAACCACTGAAGCTATGCCACAGCTCCTGGCTAAATATACAATATCAAAACAGGGGGGTTGTGGGAGCACTCTAAAGGCTTTAAAGTATATATATAAGTATAATAAATGCTATTGCATATGTACCCAAAACAGGGGTTATTTTGTTACAAAGTTATGATCATAAAATTGATAAGCCACCATACCACGTCAAGGTAAACCCCGAATGGCGGTCCCTAACTTGTTTTATATTTTATGTGCATTTTAGCATTACCTGTAATCAATGTCCATTGGTGGCTTATCAATTTTATGATCATAACTTTGTAACAAAATAACCCCTGTTTTGGGTACATATGCAATAGCATTTATTATACTTATATATACTTTAAAGCCTTTTAGAGTGCTCCCACAACCCCCCTGTTTTGATATTGTATATTTAGCCAGGAGCTGTGGCATAGCTTCAGTGGTTGTAGCACCCCATACCCCCCCTTTAAACTAGTGGTGATCCTATGCTTTTAAAATTGGGCGTTTGTTTTGGGAATATCTCTCCTTTAAAAGCCTGATTGCTGGCTGGGGAGGATTTAGCCCTTAGTGAAAAAACAGCGTTCAACGGACATTGATTACAGGTAATGCTAAAATGCACATAAAATATAAAACAAGTTAGGGACCGCCATTCGGGGTTTACCTTGACGTGGTATGGTGGCTTATCAATTTTATGATCATAACTTTGTAACAAAATAACCCCTGTTTTGGGTACATATGCAATAGCATTTATTATACTTATATATATACTTTAAAGCCTTTTAGAGTGCTCCCACAACCCCCCTGTTTTGATATTATATATATATATATATACATATATATATATATATAGTCCTCCATGAAGCCAGCACTCTCGATACATAGTTTCAAACGCCTGGGTGCAGTATCAACAGTTCCGATCTGTAAATGCACAAAAAAGATCCGCACTCACAGGTCTTATGAAAATTTTAGAACATTTATTACACGAGTCTAACGTTTCGGCCTCCTCCGAGGCCTTTTTCAAAGTGACAAATACATAAACCCAAATGCTTTAAATACCTAGATTGGCGGGAAAAATTTGGCCAATTAAAGATGACGTATCCACCTCGTCATTAAAGCACGACTAATATACACATCCCAGACTAAATACTCATTAACACATAAAAACAAATAAAACTAGACACAAAAGAAAATTACATTCCCCATCTAACCATACGTTTTTAAATACAGATTAAAAACATGTTAAAACCAAATCTTTAGTAACATTGTATTTCACTTCCCAATTTGTTTCCATAGTTATTAGTATATTTGCTACATGTTACAAAAAATATCAACATTTGAATAAGGGTGGAAGGTCTGCACAGGGGTCCTCTCTACACATATATATTTTTTTGTTGTTGCTATCATAATATCCGGAACTGGGTAACATCTCAGTGGTTCTGTGGAAAGAGCATTCACATAGCAGTCATATTGACCCTCTCTCTACTTTGTAATATCATTATATGTCTCACCCACCATCGATCTTTTACTTTCAAGTCATAGTTAATGTGTTCATTATAGATATACTCATTATTGATATACTCGTTACTAACCGCTAGAGGGTCCGCACCAGAACGAACAGTGGATACACATTTATTCCCCGGTGAAAAGTATCTGTATAACCTAATAATCAGGTGTGTGCTGGCTGTACACGTGTATCTACCATAATCTAATACCATATCAAATCGCACAATACATCCCCCGTGCACGGCCATACTAAGGTTAAAAAACCATAATGTAATTACAGCACCCTCATAAGTGTTAGTGCCCCAAATAGTTTAGTGGCAATCAATCAAATAAATTAAAAATGCATATAAGCATCAAGTGAAAATGAGAAATAAAAAATAAAAAATAATTAAAAATAAATAAACAATGACAATGTAAATTAGTATACTTAAAGTCCCCCTGGTGTCAAGAAATCATAGTCCCGATCCCGATATCGATCACTGTTCATTAACTCAATGGTGGCCAGAAGAATGAATAAATGAGATCATACTAAAGTCAGTGCTGATCCGAAAGCGGAATGTCCTCCACTTGGCGTTGGCCCCCAGCCGATGTGTAAGGCCACAGTAGATGTTCCGTTTCCATCTGTTAGAACTTTTCTATCATCACGGCAAAACCACACAGCGGGAAGCAGAGCCCCGCTCCTACCTCTGCAAACTGAAGAATCAAGAGAGACGTGGCAGCGCGGCAAGATTAAATGCAAGGTGAGAACCATCGCACGAGATCAAATCATCGCAAGTGAATCCCAGCACTGGCCGCTGCCCATCAACCGGAATTTTCCGCTGGTAAGTACTCCTGCATTTAAACAACTTCATTTGCTCAGGTCTGTCAGTCCGGATCACCCTTTCAACTACGAGTAGTAGGTGTAGTGAAATCATGAGAAAACTCACAGGCTGTTCCCAGTATCGGATTACACGGGGAATAAATGTGTATCCACTGTTCGTTCTGGTGCGGACCCTCTAGCGGTTAGTAACGAGTATATCAATAATGAGTATATCTATAATGAACACATTAACTATGACTTGAAAGTAAAAGATCGATGGTGGGTGAGACATATAATGATATTAAAAAGTAGAGAGAGGGTCAATATGACTGCTATGTGAATGCTCTTTCCACAGAACCACTGAGATGTTACCCAGTTCCGGATATTATGATAGCAACAACAAAAAAATATATATGTGTAGAGAGGACCCCTGTGCAGACCTTCCACCCTTATTCAAATGTTGATATTTTTTGTAACATGTAGCAAATATACTAATAACTATGGAAACAAATTGGGAAGTGAAATACAATGTTACTAAAGATTTGGTTTTAACATGTTTTTAATCTGTATTTAAAAACGTATGGTTAGATGGGGAATGTAATTTTCTTTTGTGTCTAGTTTTATTTGTTTTTATGTGTTAATGAGTATTTAGTCTGGGATGTGTATATTAGTCGTGCTTTAATGACGAGGTGGATACGTCATCTTTAATTGGCCAAATTTTTCCCGCCAATCTAGGTATTTAAAGCATTTGGGTTTATGTATTTGTCACTTTGAAAAAGGCCTCGGAGGAGGCCGAAACGTTAGACTCGTGTAATAAATGTTCTAAAATTTTCATAAGACCTGTGAGTGCGGATCTTTTTTTTTTTGTGCATTTATATATATATATATATATATATATATATATATATATATATATATATATATATATATATATATATATATATATATATATATATATATATATATATAGGTCGAAACATTATAAATATCATATAAATTAAATATTTCAGTGAACCCAACTTTACTTTCTGATTTATGGATTACTTTACTTTTACGTGCTGCCAGGTCACTATTATATATACAGATCGATTTCTGAATAATAAAATTGTGTTATGGCAGCCTAATAAGCTTTGAATTGATCATGTCATGAATGGTTAGTTGTTGGTTGGGAGATTGCACCACACGATCGTTCATCAGATATAAGGATAAATCTGCATGTCTATAGCCATCTTAACACAGTTACACAGCACACCCTCTGCTACAGTATTTTCAGTATTTTTACTCACATTTTTTTATTGCAATTGCGCTTTCCTATTCTCCACCCCCCCCAAAATAATATTTGTCACACAGCAAAATTAAATAATTTAACATACATGTAGCGTAGGCATTAATTGCAGCACTCGCATTTTAACGGACTCTGTATGCACCAGTGGTGGGGCAGCACAATATGACTGACATACTATATACAGTAGGTGAGCTGCACCTACATGTTATAGCATTTCTGGGAAAGCATATTTAGGAATAGTATTGCCTTAAAAATTAAACTAATCAAAATGTTTCAAAATGTTACTCCAGATAACATTTCAGCTTGGAATACATGGAATTTAAACATATTCTACTATTACATGCATCGTACATAAAACAATAGCTAAGAGACCGCTGCAAGGCAAATGCAGAATGGCGAATTTTGCTGTGGCAAGCTGGTTAGGAGTGTCGGTGCCATAATCATTAAATAAGTAATAAAGCCAGGGAATGTGGGAAAGTCTGAGCTCCTTGCACACTTTGCCTGTGGAGCCTTATTGCTGTGGCATGACATTTGCTGAATGTGAACATGCCCAGATCACTGTTGTAGTTAACCTTGCAGTGTTTGCTCTACAGATGGGCTGCGAGTGTGCCTGAGGGAGGTCTCACAGAGGAGGTGCATTGCTTTGCCTTGAGTTCAAGGAGCATTTTAGCTGTATAAGGAAATAGTGTGAATTAGCCAGATTGGACAGGCACAAAGCAACTAGAAGTAACCTGGGGAAATGTTACTAAATAAAAGGCAGGGGAAACACTGAGCATACTATTCAGCTTGCCAGGACATAAAAGGAGCAGAGTGGATTGTTTAGGAGTCTCTGGGCATAAAAAACACATTTCAACAGACTGGCGGTTTCTGTCATCGGGTGTCCCAAGATGGTTCGAGTGACACGCTTTAGCCCAGCTGATCCTGACGTGGAAAAAGCAATCATAGGTATGTGCGTTGCTAAATTAGGAGGCCAGTGACCCAATGAGGGCTGAGATTTCCTTCCCAGGAGCATTGCAGGGGAAAGTTTTGGACATCTGTTAAAGTTGCTTAGCAGTTAAAAACAAGAGCTATTAGCTAATTATCTCTCTCTATATATACATATATGACTCATAATATCCATCTCTAAAACCTGAGATTTTGAGCCCACATTCTGATTGGTGCACCTGGTTACTGTAGTATCTGCTGAGTGTACACATTGCTTTGCCAGCAGCCTGCAACCATGCACAGCTTTTGCTAGTGGAAAATTAAATGAAATAAAAGATTTTTAAATCCAATTTTAATGTTTATTTTTTACTTTCTTCTTCTTCTTCAGTAGACATCAAACATAAATTGCTGCTTCCAGTGAATAAAGGGGGGCCTGTCTGTGCATTTGCATGATTTCCAGATAAGGGGACAGCCTCAGGGTCTGCTTCCTCTGGAGTTACGTCCCTGGTTTCTGGATAATAGTTTTGGAACGCACAGGAGGCTCAGGCCTCTCTAAATTCTGCTCTGTCTTTTATACTTCATAGGGCATTTATAGTCTGTTTCAGTAAAACCCCTGTTTGTATAAAAGTGTGCACAGAGCTTTACACACTCAATTGCAGAAAATTAAAGTGAAGCTGCATTTACATGAAAATATTTTTGTAGTTTTCAGTCCTTTTCTATATGGGGCCCTCCTAAAAGTATCACTTAACATTAACTACAGGGCATGACTCATTCTCAACACCTAGTAAAGGTATGGAACCTGTTATCCAGAAAGCTCTAAATTACAGGAAGGCCATCTCCCATACAGCCTATTTTAATCAAATAATTCTATTAAAAAAAAAAAAAAACAGTGCCTTGTAATTAATACTAAAATATTATTAATTGTTGAATTTTTTTAATGTTTAAATGATTTTCCAGTAGACTTAAGGTATTGAGATCCAATTTACAGAAATACCCCTTATCCAGGGAAACCCCAGATCCTGAGCATTCTTTACAATAGATCCCATACATGTATATGATATCTGATACTGTACTGAAATTGCCTTCTCCTGAAAGGGCTTGTTCACCTTCCAAACACTTTTTCCAGTTCAGTTGTTTTCAGAATGTTCACCATAAACAAATACTTTTTTCAATTGATTTCCTTCTTTTTCTTTACTGTTTTCCCAAAATTGAAGTTACATTTTTCTGACGCTGATGTCTCAGTCTGGCAGCTCAGTGAGCCAGGTGCATTCTGAACTGTTACAATTTGCTACATTTAGTTGATACAATTAGTTGATACGTATCTCAGCAGTACTTTATCTGTGGAATATTAGCCACTATTGATGCTCAGCAGGGACAAAGATAATGTATCAATATGAAACAGTTATGAGTAAGGTCACACTGAGCATTTCGGGGAGATTTAGTCGTCTGGCGACTAATCGCCTCGTCTTTGCGGCGACCAATCTCCTCGAACGCCTTCCCTCAGTCTTGCGCTGGCTACAATGAAAAATCACCAGCGCTAAGCACACGTGGCGATTCGTTTTCTGAAGTCGCCCGAAGTTTCCTTGTGAGGAGTCGTCGACCCCCCCTCCCAGAGCTGCTTTAGAAGGTGAAAAATAAATCTTTACACTTCTGTATTAGAAAAACAGTCACAAATAGAAAATAGAAATTAATTTCTAAAAGTCTTTGTTTCTGGTGAACAATCTGAAACCAACTGAATTGAAAAAAGTGTTTGAAGGTGAACAACCCCTTTAATTGGGGGCCTATGGCTCTACAGCTGGGAGAAAAATATGGTTGGGGGTTCTGTAATAATAAAGGGTTCGACATGGAAGTATATGATATGTACAATTCTGTACTTGTAATGCGGGAAAGTCAAACCTACAACCATTCTAGCAGTTGCTGCACCATCCCTGACAGCTGAAGAGGCTTTTTTTTTATTAAGCATGGGGGAAGGTTCAGTTTTGATGCTGGTGTCCAAATAATTTGGACCACTATATAAATATCTTTACAGAACCAACAATATGTTTATGGATTCTGCCTTGTACAAAATACAAACAACAAATGTTGAGAAGTTTAAGGGTGCACAAGGAAAATTAGCAATTGTCTCCATCTTGTATATTATTTTGGATCTTCCAGTGGTGTAAATAGAACTAACAGCTGATTGTTCTTAGGGTCCAACCACCATCTGAATATTGGGGAATTTAGTCTGTTTTTACTTACATATACTATAGATCTCACTTAATTTTCCCCTACGTCAGCAGGCAGGATTCTATCTCTTGCCATTTACATGTAACATACAAGCTTAAAGGAAAGGCATTTGATCATTACATTCAGATTTATCGTAATTAGTATTAATTGGATTAAACATATTATAGCATGAAGGTGAGTACGTTTTTTCAGATGCACACTGTATCCATTGATGCTAAGAAAAAGGAAGAAATCTGATCTGGAGCCATAAAGAAAGTATTCACACAGGTTATTTAAAGATTTTTATGATCTGGACAACGGGACGCTAGCCACCTGCATGGGCATCTTGTTGGGACCTGTATATTTCCAAGTGCATAAAGAGGGTTTTATAAGGACAAGAAGAGTTAGGCAAATGGGGGATCATTCTTGGAAAATACAGAGGAGCCTTGAAGCTACTGTTTGTTTTTGGTTAATAGAAAAACATTCTTTACTTCGTTCCTGCTGATTAAATAACAAATTGGTATGTATGGGCTGTAGCAGTCGCAATGTATATGTTTAGCTAAGAGACTTAAAATGATTATCCGTTCTTGTTTTACTTTCCATAACAGATGCACGGTGTGTCTGACAGGGGGATTAATCTAAAGTATCGCATGAGCAAATGTGCTCCAAGCTCTCTCTTAGATATTCAAGCCATGCATGGTTGCTCAGCTGAGCAGGGAAGGAGTTAACACTCACTCACTTTTCAATTACCTTTACACATTGGTCTATTACTACTCCTATGTCTCTACCCTTTTATTTTGCTTCCCATTACGTTGTTTAACAGTCACCCTGTGTATTGCTTGAATAACCTCCAATCAGTTTGTCCACGTTTTACAAATAAGCAGGAGACCACCGCTGTTTTGCAGTGCTCTGCACCGTCATTCAGTGTCTTCTTTGTTTAGTGTGCCTGGTTACCAACCCGTACTCCAGCTCACTTGGCAATAAAGCTATAAACAGGGTAATAGAAGGACCCCACTACAGTCTTTAACCCCCCAAGCTCAGAACTGATAAAAGCAGCAGTACCAAGCAAGGGTTAATGTGAAATCCCCTCTCTCTGTGAGAAGCAGAGATCCATTACAGGATTCAAAACACTGTGTCCAGTTTCTCACAAAAACCTTTTAGAAGAGTTGTAAAACTAGAAGCGAGGAGCAGCTGGAATGATACACCAGTGAAGGTATTTTTGACAGGATCTGTTGAAAACCCCAAAATTGTCTGGCACTAAAATCTAAGCAAACGAATATGAGTAGGTTGTTTAATAGGATTTTTAGAAGACTCGCATGTGCTGTGTGGCCGCTTTATTGACTTCTCCACTAATGTCGGATTGCAAATTTGTTTGGTCCTACAAATATATATATATATATATATATATATATATATATATATACCCACCTCCCACCTGGTGCACAACGAAAAACGCATGGAATACTGCCTGGGTGCCAGTTCTAATTACTGCAACCAATAGCCACACTCACTGTAAAACTAAATTAGGCCTTAGTTACACATGTCATCTGCGGGTTGATAGCAGAGCTTGTATACATAAGTAATTGCAAAGTATGTGTTAATAATGGCGCTGAATTCTATTACACAGGTTTAGCATAGTTCATCTGGGAATACATGGGATCTGGATATTTGAATCTTTGCTCATCCTACCAACTCACCTTTACAGATACCTCAGTATTTGTCTCCCAGTTCCCCAAATATTTCTAGCCTCTGCATAGAAAATCTTAGACCGTGGACCCACTTTCCAAACTGCTATTCGTTGTATATTCACTCAACCTCTTTATTCTCCTAATCTTTTACCGTATATCTAATTCTTCCATTATTATGCTTCCCCCCATAAAGAAATCGGGAATGACCATAAAACAGACTAAATGGTTAGAAGCAAGAGGCCCCACTGACACCTGGGCCCACCGGGAGTTTTCCTGGTATCCCTGTGGGCTAGTCCAACACTGCCTTGCATTTCATCTTTATTTGATAAATGTCCTCGTGTTTTTATTCCTTACACCTGTATTCTCCCTTTCTTCATTTCTTTTCATGTCCCCACCTCCCTGTAATTATCCTGCCTATATACCTTACCCCCCAATCCCAATTCTGCTCTTCTGATTGCCCAGATCTGTTCCCACCTGTATGTGTATCCTCAGTCATCTAGCTTATCCATGATAGTATATATTTTCATATAATAAAATGAGGCCTTGCTGGTTTAAAGTCAGACCAACCCCCCATCTTCTTGTAGGATGATTGTAACAAAATATGGGGAGGATACCATAAGAAACATCCTTGTTTTATAGAACAGTGAGCCTTAGGTTTCAATAGCAAACTACTGTTACTACACAGCACTCTGTAGCAACAATTTAGTACCAGTGACACCTAATACTTATACAAACCTATTTATTATCTTGCACCTTTGCTCATCTCTCATTTATAGATTACACATCTACCTGTTTGACATGTGTTCTCTATTCTGTATTCCCCACTTCCTTGGTTCTCTACCTTTCTCTTGTTTATCCCCAGTTGCTCCTTATCACCCAGCATAGCAGTATTTGCCTTTTTTAGACTTTCATCCTTTTCTTTCCCTATACTCTTTATAATTCACAACCATTTTCTATGGCTGCTCTTTGTGCCTCCTAGTCCCTATCGCATTGCATATATTAGGTTAGATTAAATAGATTAGAGGGATAGCTCTTACTGAAATACAATCAGCCTTTGAATTTCAAGCAAACTGAATGAATTTCCTACTGATATGTACTTCTCTATATGGCTATATGCATTATCCCACTTTTCTGGTTTTTCAGAGCAATTGTACCAGACAAATCGTCATTCAGAATTATGTATAATGAACTTTTCCATATCTGTAAGCCTGAGACAAGAGGCAGCAATTATGGGAGAGAAGATTGTATCCACATAGGGGATCCAGGGGACAGAATTAGGAATTTCCTAAATACAGTGAATAACTGTCCTAGGGGCTGTTTTGAGGTACCCCTGGGGCAAAATATTATTCTAAAGGCTGGTAGCACTGACTGCCTGTATCATCCACTGGGAGGCTTCTGGTACCCAGCAGATTCGTTGCATGGCTTTTATTATGTTTGCGTGACCCTTTCTAGTTGCAGCTTAATCTGGCCTTATTATGTCACTTACATTCTGAGCCCCGGGGCATATACATTTCACTCGTGTTGCCTCATTAGCAACACTTTTGTTTAAAAAGTAACAAGGATACTATTTGTGACCTTACTAATACATATGTTAAGCAGTGATTTGCTGCTGGTTTACACTGGCTACATTCTGTTTTGTCATCTCTTGAGGGTATATTTATTCTAATAAAGTGTTCTAGCTGCCATTATACACACAAAAATGTAAATGATTTACCCAGGCATCTTAATGACACTTGACCGGTTTATGGCCGTCCCTCCTCCAGATTTCTTAATTCCCAAGACTAGTTCTGCTCTGCTCGGTGAGCTGTGAGGTGACTCCACACAGACAGCTCTGGACGGCTCACATTTTGTGTTTTGTTTATTTCTTCTGCAGCCTGGAAATCATGAATACCAGCCCTCTACTTATTTTAGGTAAGGTACAGGAATAATATGCATGATATGAGTGAATAACAGCAAGAGATCAGGGCAGACAGCTGCTGTGTATTTGCTCTCTGTGCATTAGCCAAGTGATCAAGCTGTGGGAAGAAGCCAGCATCTTGGTTAAAGTGATTTCTGTCTAATTGCTGGGAAAGAGCTACTAGAATTGTCAGCACATGAATACTGATATTGAACAGCAACTGAGTGCTGCTAGCATGGGGCTGCTCAATAAGTTCCGGAGATTTACCCGTTATCTGACTTTGTGTAGGGCAAACAGCTCACGTGTGTTTCTGCATGGATGAATTGTAGAGGGTGAATGTGATTAACAAGCTGTTATTGAAAAGGAATACATCTTCATTGCTCCCAAATAAAAGAAATAGTTGTACTGATGCTTGTAGCATAAGCTGGCACTGGGATAACCAATGCTTTTTTGGAGGTGTTGGTCTGCATCACACATAGCATATATACAGTATATATATGTTAACATGCAAATAAGAGGTACAGATTTGATAGGTTGCCTATTAACAAAACTTAGCCCTGCCAGTGTCATAGGTCTCTGACACACAATTATCTCTTTGACACCTCGGGTAGTTGATAAGTATGTTACTGACAGGTGAACATGGAAACCTTCCTGCTGCTGTGCGATGATTTATCCCCTACCTCAGTGTCCACTGCTCATGAGAATGTGTGATATGGCACCCTTTTAGAATGTTTGGGATATGTGAAATCAAATGAATCCTGTATGGCTTTAGAATTCGCATGGGGACTGCTAGGCGCTGGGGTGCTCTTGCAAATTCCCCCATTAGCCAAAGAGAAAAGGATTAGCTACAAGATTTCTTCTCCATTTCAAAAAATAAGCATTGAATTAATGCTTATCCATCAGATAAAACTGACATAGCAATAACTAGTTACCGATAATTACCTGGTTGCTTGCAATGCATTAGAGAACAGAGAGAATGGAATGCTCGTTAGCAAGTTAGCAGAACAGAGTCTAAAGTTTCAGAATCCTAATATAGATATGGGATCTGTTATCCGGAAACCAATTATCCAGAAGGCTCTGCATTACGGAAAGGCTCCCATAGACTCCATTTTATCCAAATAATCGAAATTTTTTAAAAAAAATTCTCTGTAATAATAAAACAGTGCCTTGTGCAAGATCCAAGCTAGGATGTAATTAATCCTTATTGGAGGCAAAACCAGCCTATTGGGTTTATTTAACGTTTACATGATTTTCTATTAGACTTAAGGTATGGAAATCCAAATTATGGAAAGATCTGTTATCAGGAAAGCCCCAGTCCTGAGCATTTTGGATAACAGGTCCAATACCTGTATGAACGTACAAGTGCAGGGGTTGTTTTATCCTGGGGTCTCTTGTTGTCATTATCCCATTGCTCATTCCAATTGATGCAGAGCCCCTTGCACAATCAATGTGAGCCAATATAATGTGCCTAGAGGCTCAACTGAAGCTTTCAGCTGATGCTCTAAAGTATCAGCATTCTAAGAATGAAATCTAAATGTGAAAGATGTATTGTAAAGTATTATTCAAAGTGGATTTCTTTGCAATAATTCCAAATTAAGCAAAATAACGACTATTCATAACCAGTCAGATATGGAGAGCAAACACTTATTTTATTCAAGCAGAATAGAAGCATGTCGAGTACACAAGGAACAATAACCACTAATGTCATGGAGAGAATAGCTCACGCAAGAATCAATACAGATGTAGACATAAGGGGATTGGAATGGTCCAGATAAAAATGAAAAAAAGCCGCCATTCCAAACCTCCTGATGACTGGATACCATATGGCTCATTTATGATTGTGTGTAAAGTTGCATCCATTAAAATACTATTCACAAAGCAAAATGTTCTTTTCTGCATAAGGTGCAAAGTACAGTGTTCATTTGCAAGGGTGATCTAGAATGAATGTCTGCCTTGATGAAGTCATATATAAACATGCTGGTGTTGGTGCCGGTGGCCTACCAGAATATACAGTATGATGAGACATCAGACCCATACCTGAATCATCATCTCGATGTGTTACATCCTCTCTAGATTTTCTGCTGCTTTTTATGTTTTCTTTAGATAGCTCTCTATTCTGGCCCATCCTTTGCTTTTACTTTAGCCCCTTTCAGTCTTTATTTATATATATATATATATATATATATATATATATATATATATATATATATATATATATATATATATATATATATATATATATATATATATAGACAAATACAAGAGTCCTCTGCACTCAACCCCTCAACCCATTATCAATATATTTAAGACAGAGACATTTTGTGCATACTGCTACTGAAAAATGCCTTACCCTTTAAATAAAACAGGGATTGTTTGTCCATATATTGCAATATATTTAAGCTGGCCAACTACGTCAAAGTCATCCCATATCTGGCCAGTCCTGTGCTCGATTTTCATCTGTAGATGAAAATTTAAAAATTGAGCAGATGAAAACTGTAGATTAAAATTGAGCATAGGACTGGCTATGGGATGACTTTGATGTAGTTGGCCATCTTAAATATATTGCAATATATGGACACAGATGAAAATTGAGCAAAGGATTGAAAATAAACAAGGGGGATACAGAAAAACAAGAGGGGAAGGGTACTAAAAGCCATATAACTTATAACACCAGTAGTATATAAGTCATGACAACAAGTTTTTACTTTTTTTTAATACAGCAATACTCCATTTTCTAACATATTAAACATATACTATACAGTGGGCTCATGTGTAGGGCATTACAACAACTCTATTTTATTTATTAAGGTTCCCTGGACTTGTGTAATATAATGTATTTGCTGCAACATATACGTCCATGTAACTTTATCATTTCCCGCCGTATGCAAATTAGGCAACGCTAGTGCATCTTTGATTGCCAAAGTAATGCTAACGAAAATTCACCAGCGTTCGGCGCCCTGGATGCCACTTCGCAATTTAGCGTTGTCCTAGCAAATTTACGCCTGGCGAAGTGTTGTGATGGCTGCAAAGCCGTCACTGGGAATTTGTCACTAAGGGTTTGTACTAATAGATAACAGCTTTATTGTTTTACTGTTTCTTTGTCTTTTAAGTATTTAAGCCAAGGTTCCCATATGTTCCAATATTCTTTAACTTCTATGATATATCAAATAATATATTTCCTCTATTTTCCTTGTCTCTTCTACTAGGGCCATCCATTCAGCATGTGATGGAGGTTGTTTTGTTTCTATTGTCTACTTTCTCATCCTCTTCAGCTGCTCTCTCCTCCTCAACATTTCTATTTGCCTTTGGTTTTTCTTCTCTCCTCTGTGTTTTCTCCACACCCCATTATCACCCCTCCTATTTCTCCTGTAGTTCCCCTCACATACCCAAAGCTGATCTGCTGTAACTCAATATGTCTTATAAGAATCTCATATTGAATAAGTGTTGTGTAAAACTGAATCATTGGCTCTAAATAGAAGGTGGCTTTATAATTCTGGCTAAACACATGGACCATTGTTTAAATTCTCACTTTTTCCTTTGCATTACGGTCAAGTTGCAGCCGATCAAAACAAACTGTTTACCTATTAAAACTTTCTGCCAAGCTGTCTGCTGATAGAAAGCGAGATAGTCAAAGTCGGATGGCATATTTTACATTTTTTAAATTGTTTCTTTGTTATTTGAGACATCGAAGCAGATATCAATCTGTTAACATCTTCTTGGGAATCCCCTCGCTGCTGGAATCCTTCACCAGCTCCGATTTTTGCCAAGGTTCCAAGAATGGAATGACATGTATTATTACCACTATATGTTTAGGATTCCAATGCGTGTATCAGAGGCTCACTTTTCAAATCTGATTTAATACTAAGGCAGGCAGTAGTGTAGAGTAAATTAGATTGACTCAAATCTTCAATTTAAAGGATTGACATTTTCCCGAAGAATAACCACATGTCAAAAAGAACAAGTTTAGTATCACCTTTTTGTCTCCATCATCACCCAGAAAATATCTATCAACGAATGCTGATAGCATTAATCTCTTATGTTAATATATGTTCACTGAGAGGTGCAACAGGCCTAACCAAAGCATCTGGCACAATCGGCCACACCCTGGATTGTAATTTACTTTGTGTGCCTCAGGTCCATCTGCCTCATAAAAACATACATTTTAATTGCAAATTAAGAAGCACAAAGGCATCCAGATTTCAGCCAGTGGTGGGTATATTTACAGCTACAATAGATAGGAATAGATATGACTATTTTTAACAATGTTTATTTTATTTGAATAAATATTCATATGCCCTATTTCAATCAGTAGATAAATTATACACTATTCTATCTCAATCTGCTGACAACAATGGTAATATGAGGAATTTTAGCTTAAGCACATTAAAAAAACCTCTTAAAACTGTCACCTAAAACGTGCAGAATAAGTCACCAAGCCCTATTAGAACACAACTTCCCACATATCTGTATTGTTGCAGTGTATTTAACTTGCTCTGATGAAATATAGAACAAAAAAATAAAAACACATGCGTGAAGATATACAGTTGTGCTCAGTGCCTGCTAATGTTGAATGCGTGACAGTGTTCGTGTGCAGGTTGTTAAGCGCTCATAAAGCAAACCTCTACTTCAAAGAGAAAGTTATTATGCAACACTCTGAAAGTGACTGCTCCTCAAAATAGACACGACTAGCCTCCCTGTAGCCATGCCCTTCTCTTTGAGGGCCCACAAATGTCTGCTTCCAGCTGGTCACCTTGTCAATATAATGCTGACTTTTACTAGTCTTTGTATTCTTTTTAAAACTTTGTCTAGTCCTTTTCTTTGTGTTGTCAGCTTTATTTTGAAATAATGCAAATATAATGCAAAGATTAGCAATGTGATATTAAACTTGTCTGTAGTTATTCCAAGGCCTGTGGTTTATACAGCTGTCTAATTTTGAACATGCAGTTGTTGTTTTTGTACTACAGTTGTAGTTACCCCAGATTTGGCAGTGTTACTTTCTACCGACTGTACCTGCTATCCCACAGCCACACTCCCTTCCCAGAGACTATTATTCCCACTGCTACAATAGGCACAATCTCTCCCTACTATACCTGCTATCCCACAGGCACACTCCCTTCCTAGAGACTATTATCCCACTGCTACTATAGGCTCCATCTCAGTGGCATAACTACCGGGGCAGCAGGGGGTGCAACTGGGCCAGGTCCCACACCCCTGCAGGGCCCCCCCGGCAGATCGCGCGCGCTGCAGTCGGCTGCAGCCGCAAAGTAAATTCGCACGGACGAGGATGGGGGGGGGCAGCTGCACGGCCCGCACCAGGGCCGCCCCCACCTAGTTCCATTACTGCTCCATCTCTCCCTACTGTAACTGCTATCCCACAGACACAGTCCCTTCCCAGAGACCATTATCCTGACTGTTACTATAGGCACCATCTCTCCCTACTATACCTGCTATCCCACAGTCACACTCCCTTCCTAGAGACTATTATCCCCACTGTTACTATAGGCACCATCTCTCCCTACTATACCTGCTATCCCACTGCCATACTCCCTTCCCAAAGACTATTATCCCACTATTACTATAGGCACCATCTCTACTATACCTGCTATCCCACAGACACAGTCCCTTCCCAGAGACCATTATCCTGACTGTTACTATAGGCACCATCTCTCCCTACTATACCTGATATCCCACAGCAACAATCCCTTCCCAGAAGGTGTGGGGCTTACATTGCCAGAGCTCATGCTCTGTAGAACCCCACAATGTGCAGGGTCTGAGCATTTGCTCTTGCATGGCCCTCATATATACAGTTTGTACTGTGTGTTTTAAAAAGGCAGCTAAGAAATATTCTGTTAGACATTTTATGTATAAACTAAATATGAAATTCCAATTACATGAATACTGCAAACCTAACATTTCGCTGATTCTGGGAACAATGACAGCATTTGGAAAAGTCACTTTCCTGGCAGTGGAAACCAGACTGATTATTACTGCACATTGCACTGTATATAATGAAAAACTTGTTTTAGTGTCATTGGCTCACATTTTCTGTTTGCCATATTCCTTAAATGTAAAACATAGTATCAAAATAACCTTTTGGCCTAATTAACGCCAAATACTGTGTATAGTCTTGCCCCATCTGTTCAGAGTAGCTGTAAGAATGTATGAGCTTACATGTGTTTTTGTATAATAATGACTATTTTTACTAGTAAGAGAATAATTATGATAGAAGCGTAGTGACACCTATATGAATATACAGTATATTCACTCTCTCTCTCTCAAGCCGCAGTATTAAATGCTTGATAAAATGCAGACAGCTTTTGGGCAATCTTTAAAGTTATAAAGTAAACAGAATTGAACTTCTCTGTAATATTTATATGTATATAATGGCAACTACATAAGTGTCCTTAAACATTCACTGTAGCCCCTCACAAGGGAACCCAGATATTAGCCTATTAGTAGTCAGGGAGGGAGGGAGTTTTTTCCTAGTCCTATTTATTGTGAATATGTGTAACTTTGGTGCATATATTTCATTCAACTGTATTTGAATGTTAGTGTCTGGCTTTCTAGAACTCATGCACTTTGTAAGTTAACACAAAATTGTATTATTGTTGGTGCATAAATGATAGCATGAGGATGTGCAAAATACTGGTATTTTTTTGAGGGTTGCAAATCTTCACTCGTTTGCATCTTATTGTGGTTAGATAATGAAGCAGATGATAAGGGTCGTAAAGGGATACTGTCTTGATTTTTATCGTGTCCATTTATTTCTAGATTACATTGTTTACACTGCAAATAATTCACTCTATTATTTAAAATGTTATTCCTGAACCAAGAAGTATATTTCTTTTAGTTGTAATATTGGTGTGTAGGCGCCATCTTAGGTCATTTTGCCTGGTCATGTGCTTTCAGAAAGAGCCAGCACTTCAGGATGGAACTGCTTTCAGGCAGGCTATTGTTTCTCCTTCTCAATGTAACTGAATGTGTCTCAGTGGGACATGGATTTTTACTATCTACCTACCAGGCAGCTGTTACCTGGTTACCTTCCCATTGGGGGAGGAGGGAGGGGGTGATATCACTCCAACATGCAGTGCAGCAGTAAAGATTGACTGAAGTTTATCATAGCACAATTCACATGCCTGGGAGCACCTGGGAAACAAACAATATGTCTAGCCCCATGTCAAATTTCAAAATTAAATATAAAGAATTCTGTTTGCTCTTTTGAAAAGTGGATTTCAGTGCAAAAGTCTGCTGATGCAGCACTATTAACTGATGTGTTTTGAAAACACCCAGTTACCCAGTTACCATGACAGAATCCATGGTAACTGGGTAGACATCACATGTGTAACAGAATACAGAATAAGATGTTATTTAGACTTATCAGTTTCATAATGTGATTGCATTTAACTATATATTAGCCATCAGACCCAAAATGGACTGAATAAGCTGTACTGCCTACTAGTAGTAACACATGGTATACAGGACCTGAACAGGAAACAACAATACAGCGTTACTAGGGGATCAGACACCGAGACAATGAGAAATTGCTGTCACTGGAGGCATGGGACAGTTAAAGGAACATTAACACCAAAAATGTAAAGTGTTTTAAAGTAAATAAAATATAATGTAATGTACTATTTCCCTGCACTAGTACAATTGGTGTGTTTGCTTTAGAAACACTAGTAGCTGCTGTGTAGCCATGGGGCAGCCATGGCAGATAACAGTTTATAAACACTCTATAGAATCCCATTGTATTTAATTACATATCTGTTAAATGCTGTGTATCCTGTGCCTTTTCTCCTTTTACAGCTTGGGGCTGCCCCCGTGGCTATACAGCAGCCTATTTATATAAACTGTAGTACTCTTTTTAAAGCAAACACATAACTTTTGTCAGGAGAACAGTACATGATATTTTGATTACTTTAAAACACCTAAATGTTTTGGTGTTACTGTTCCTTTAAATGACAAAAAACATCATGGCGTGGGCAGCAGAAAATATGGAAGAGTGCAATGGGTTGTTTATGCCTACACCTAAAAGACAATATTCTAAATGAATATATATATATAAATATAAATATGGTGACAGTTTCTTTTTAATAACTCCTCACCATTTCTAATGAGAAAATGTACTTTTTAACTTGTGTATTGACTGGAGAGTTATGATGAGGATAAAGATGACTGAAACTGTAATCTGTGCGCTTTCTAAGTGAACATCATCATCATTTATTTATATAGCGCTGTCAAGATACGCAGTGCTGTGAACATAAATCTATATATTGATAAGAGAAAATGTGCCAAACTGTTTCCTTCTGTGGGTACATTATGATCAATTGAATAAGCAATTAAATCTTTTTCTGAGAAATCTTTTTGGAGAAAATAATGTGCTAGGAGCTGAGCAAGGAGAGAGCATTGCATTGTGATGAAATTATGTGATGCGGCTTAATTTATGGAAAAAAACATATAACATTGCTAGATAAGTTATCTGGTGCCACTCTACTCAGATACAATTTTAGGGACAATTTTAGAACAAAGCTAGGGACAATGTTGTTTTTTCAATATGTTTTATTATGGTATTATAATACATTAAAAGTCCCCTTCTCCCCTTGACAATACTTCTTGCTTAAAGGAAAACTATACCCCCCAAACAATGTAGGTCTCTATTAAAAGATACTGAGTAAAACAGCTCATGTGTAAAACCCTGCTTCATGTAAATGAACCATTATCATAATAATATACTTTTTTAGTAGTATGTGCCATTGGGTAATCATAAATAGAAAATTGCCATTTTAAAAAATAAGGGCCGCCCCCTGAGATCGTAAGATTCACTGTGCACACATACAAACCACATGTAAGGTCACATGAGCCAATTAACATTTGCCTTTTGCTTCCTCACTTCTTCCTGTTACAGTTAGTGTTGTAGTATTTCTGGTCAGGTGATCTCTGAGGCAGCACAGATAGAGTCACGAAATGGTGGTTCAAGGCAAGAGATGTAAAAGGGCAATATTTATGTAAATATATATTCCAGTTTGGTACGATTCTTTAATATGTCATTCAATTTGATATAAACTATCTGTTGCTTAAGTATTCACTTTGGGGGTATAGTTTTCCTTTAAGTAATATTTTTCTTGAATTTCAGTGTGTGGCTTTGTTCAGAATCACAGAGCCATAACGCATGTGACCCACAAAGGCCACCATAGCTTTCGCTGTGGTTATTCCTTCTCTTTTTCTAACTAGTGACCTGGTGTTCAACTGATCTGATTAATTATTAGAGAACTATAAATTATAATGTCTCTCATGTTTTCCTTTTAGAGCTAAATGAGTTACTGGTGGACTCTACAATTAATAAGAAGGCTTTCATGTCTCAGAATGATAACCAAGCAATAAGGAACATATCCATAGTTGAAAGGACTGAAAGGCGACAAACAGAATCAGTGGAAACAATGGCTACAGGTAAGACTTGCCAATGAGTGACACTGTTTTCTATGGAAATATGAAAGCAAGCCTTTACAGCTCTGCCAGTTAATTGCCTGTAAACAGAGGCCTGCTATGAACAGATAAGCACATCTAAGTTACAGCTTTACATATGGCTTACTTCTCTCCATTTACAGGCAGCACAGAAGCCTGCTTAATTAACGTTGAATTATATTGTTTAATATACAAATTATGTAGCAAAATGTATCTTTGTATATGAATATTATGAACGTCTGATTCAAAGCCATGCTATAATAGTATGCATTGAGGGATTTATTTTTGTGTAGCTTGCCATCTGTAGAATGAGTTTTCCGGAAACGTATTTAATTGGTTATTAATTTTAATTTATCAGCAGCGGATGCTCTTGGGAGTATAGCTATCGACGCTACGCACCTCACTATGTCGGTCACAGACCCCACCGCTTGGGCCACAGCAATGAACAACCTTGGGATTGTTCCTGTAGGACTTGCTGGACAACAGCTTGTATCAGGTGAGTCTCCCCAGTTTGAATAAAGGCATTACAGTGTCCGCAGTCATGTGATGTGTCATCTAATGCACTTAGATAGAATAATAACTACAACCTGTTGTAAAATAGCCCACTTAGGTATTCCCAAATCTTTAGGTACAGTGTTATGAAGAACAATGTGTATCAGGAGGCTTGCTTGTTCAGAAAGGAGCTGCCGAGAAGAGAAGATGTGGGGAAGGTGATTAGCCCTTTATAGCAGCATTTCATTGCTGCCTGGCAGAAAATAACACAGGCATTGGCTGAAACCTCCTGCAAGGTTTTGGAGTGTGTAGCTGTGTGTGCTAGCGTGAAAGCACATACAGATAACAAGGGATTAAAATAAATGTGTGCAAATGAAGGCACACATTTTCCCCTTTAATTAACATTTATTTTCTGCTGCTAAACTATGCACTTTAGGTAGCTTTTTCCCCCTTCCCCGTGATTTACAAGATAAATGACATTAAGGGAGCATTGGAAAATAAATTGTGACCAAACATCCCCATTTTTTCCAGAAGATACAATGTAGAAGGTTACATTTTGCCCATTGTATTCATTACAGAGCTCAGAGCTGAGTCTGTCTCTGGGGATGAAATGTTCTAAACTGGAAAACAAAACAAATATCTATATATGTCTCTTACATATTTGGTAATGGATGGCTAAAGCATCTCTGCGGTGCTTCTGAAGGTGATTTTTTGTTTTACATAACAGATTACAAAAGTAATTAGCCCACGCTGTTCTTCAGGCACCTCACATCTAAGCATACAAAAACCAAGCTGAGTGCCCGAGTACCTGTGCTCCAGGAAGACAAATCAGTTTGGGGTACTGCAGAAGAAATATGTTAGACTGGACCTATTTCTCTCTGTTATGGAGAAATGTTCTTGGTGCTATCCCATTTGCATACATGTACTTGCAGATTTGTATGAAGACAGCTAGCCATTGGTTGGTAAAGTGCTGTTGGTGATGATGTTCTTAGTGGTAACTAAATACTGTATCTGTAGAATCCATGTGCACTGCAGAAGGATATAGGCAACAGCTGCATGAGCACAGAACCCTCAGAATGGGGAGAGCTTCTTTTTTTAAACCGGTTTCACTCACTGATAGGGGCAGAGTCACCAGCGACCGCTTCGCACACATGGCACCACTTTGCCAGGCGCAAATTCGCGACCACTGCGCTAATTCAGTAATATGCGAAGTTGCTCCTTGGGTGCCAAACGCTGGCGACTTTTCGCTAGCGTTACTTCGGCAGTGCGAGCATTTCATAGCAAAGATGCGCTAGTGTTGGTTTGTGCCTAGTGAAAATTAACTTGCGCTTAAGTCAATTTGCATACTGCGGGTAATTTAAAGTTTTAAAATTAAAATAAATGTTGGTGCAAATGCTTGAAGTTGCCATTTTTTATTACAAATGTCCTGGGGACCTTAATAAAGACAAGAGAGTTAATATAATGCCCTACACATGAGCCCACTGTAAAATGATTGTTCCATATGTTATAAAATGTCTGGAGAAAACCGGTTACCCAAAAAAAGTTTGTTAGGACTTTTGCAGACAATCCCGCTTAAAAAAAGGAAAAGTCGTCAACGTTTTTTGAACGATGTAAGTGACAGAAGATTGAGGAAGATCTAGCTACTTTTAAGCACTTCGTCTGGTCTGAGGTGGCGAAGTCAAATCTGTCAAAAGAGGTAACGTTCAGTAAAATCCGCACTTTACTGAATTTACAGAGTAATGACCATTCGCCTGGTGATAGAGTGAGAATGAACGCTAATGACGGTTCTCTTTCGCTAGCGAATTAGTGCCTGCACCTATTAGTGAATTGCCGATGTCCCTGCGGGTGGCAACGCTGGGGAACTGTCGCTAGCGTTAGCCACTTCACCCTTTACTGAATCTGCCCCATAATTCGGCATGCGGGCACTGCCAGATTTGCCCATCTCCTTGTCCCCCCTTTGGTGCCTGCCCACTAATGTCACTGATAATATTTGAGGTGGCATTTGTAGATTTGATTTATATTTCTTATCAGGATGCAGGAAAACCAAATAGTAGTGAGGGAGCCTGCTGGGTGTTGACCGTCTCTAGAACATACTGTTGTCCCATACATACATACATACCATACATAACAAGAGTAACTGAGCATAAAATTATGTTTACTCCTAATATTTATACAGGAAATAACTAGGAGAGTTTGAGTAAATTCCTCAGAACCAAAAGACAAGACTATGGCTAAAAAAATAGCTGATTATGAACATAGGCCTTGTATTTTAAATTCATGATGGTTCTCTAAAGTAAAACTGTTATCTATTTTTCCTTTCTTCAATAATCCTACATTTCATTATTGTAATGTTAATTTGCAATAATGTTAATTCTGTTACGCCAGCAGTTACATATATTTTTTTAAAAAGTACTGTGGGGCAGATTTACTAAAGTTTGAATTTCTAAGTAATTTTTTGGATACTTTAACCATTGAATAGGATACTGCGACATCGAATTTACTTCGACTTCGATTCAAAGTAAAAATCGTTCGAATATTCGACCATTCGATAATTGAAGTACTGTCTCTTTAAAAAAACTTAGACTTCAATACTTCGCCAAATTAAACCTGCTGAATTGCTATGTTAGTCTATGGGGACCTTCTACAAACTTTTTCTAAGTCTTAACACATCGAATAAAAATCCTTTGATCATATGCTAATGTATCGCTATAGTAAACTGACTTGTGCCAGGGCAGTTTTAGCTACTTTCCTTTGTGGGCTGAGACCACCGATGAACTCTCTTTCTCAGGGGTAAGCCCTCGCAACGCGGTGGAGGCAGGGTGTAATGTAACTGTACAATGATGGGCGCCAGTAGTTCTTTAACGTTTGAACCAAGAACTGTGTTTATTGAACAATAGCACATAGATCATTCAGCACATTGATCCACAATGGAGTATAGAACATACACAGCAGCATAAAGGAAGCATATACTCACAGCACGTATAGGCTGAATCCCCACAGGCTAGGGAATACACAGCAGAGAGTAAGTTGACAGCATGTGATGGGTATTGCCCAGTTTTCAGGATATCTTCCAGTGGCAGACTAGGGGAATTCATACCATCCCTATCTCAACACTTGGTTCCTTACTCCGGGTCAGTAATACCCCGGGATCTTAATCCCTCTAATCTCCACGGCGGAGCCTTGAGCTGCTCAACTAAATAACCTCTCTATCACTCCTAGAGTGATCTATAAAACAAGTATTTCTATCTAATTACTAGGGCCAAGGTGCCTAGGGTCAGCACTACCCATTCCCTTCCAGCCTGCTTGGTTGGGCTAAAGCAATGGACCCAGGACACATGGTTCCTAAACCCTTTATACTCCGGCAGAGTGCCATCTGGTGTACACTGTGTGAACTACAGGGGTTACATAAGCACAAGGTCCCCATAAGGACCCACTGAGGTGTCCATATTACTAGGGATGTACCTGTCTGTAATGTGTAAGGGTGTCTAAGATTTTCACATCCCTACACTAAAATCGTTCAAATCGATTCGAACGATTTTTATTCGATCGTAGGATTGCCAAATTCAGTGAAAAAACTTCACATTCAAATTCGATGGTCGAATTTAGAAGTTTTTTGTACTTTGAAATTCGACCCTTGATAAATCTGCCCCTGTGTGTTGTTTACCCTGCATTAAATATATTTACCTTTCCCTTTCTTTGATTTCACTGTATTCAAGATTTTTGTGAATTTACTCCATCTCAATCATCAGTGGTTTTTGTCTACACATATCATAGAAGATGCTGCTGTTGTATTATGGTCTACAAAAAAATTCATAAACTCTTGTTAGAAAAACCTGGGCTGTATATAACTGCTATTGACAACATATTGCAAATTATTACAAGTATGGGACCGGTTATTCAGAATGTTCAGGACCTGGGATTTTCCAGATAAGGGGTCTTTCTGCACTTATCTTAAGTCTGCTAAAAAATCATTTAAACTTCAAATAATCCTTATAGGATTGTCTTGCCTCCTATAAGAATTCATTATATCTGTATTTAGTTGGGATCAAGTACAAGTACTGTTTTATTATTACAGAGAAAAAAAAAAAGGAAATCATTTTTAAAAAATGTATTATTTTCGTTAAAATGGAGATGGTCTTCCTTTTTTTCCGGAGCTTTTTGGATAACAGGTTTCCAGATAATGGATCATACACCTGACACACATGGTATAATCAGTCTTCTAGATGTTTGCTGCACAGTGCATATGTTTTGGAAATATCTGAAAAAGTATTTCAGCTTCAAGGACACAGAGTGCTGGAGGGGTGTATAGAAAATTCTAGTTTTTCGAATAAAGGATTTCCTTGGTGTATTCATCTGTAACCTAAGGCTATCATAAATTATAGCTTTAAGCACATTTTGAACAATTACAATCAAAGCATTGCTTGTATTGCTTTTTGTTGGCAAATCATTGTGTACAAAGATTGTATAGCTCTGAACAAAATGACACATCAAATATTCCTGCAGATCAGTGCGGAGACATGTACTTCCATGTTGTGTAAGCAACTCACATAGTTTCTCTTGCTTTGACTTAGAAAATCATTTTACAGCCTCAAATTCTAAATATATTGTGTAAAGTGGCCTGGAACATTGTTTAACCGCACACTAAAGCAGTTTCTACAAGGAAAGTAATTGTAGGTTTCATTTGTACAACTGTGTTAGTAGGTTAAAAATAGATGCATGTTTGACTGGAGTGTAGGGAATGGTGTCTTTGTAAGTGCCCCCTCTCATTATTGCCATGCTTACGGAGTGGTTATGTGCCAGTATACAATTATGAATCTTCATCCTAGGAAACTGTTATTTTCTGTCAAAAAAATATATTAGGAGTGGGAGAATCAGTCGTGAAGATTCAGGCTGTACTACTGGATTTCACTCTCAAGTCAGATTCCTATTGTTGCGGTCAAAAAGTTGAATTTGTTTTCTGTTACAACTTACAACTTGGCTTAAATGGAAGACATTACATGATTCAGGGCTGCAGTTTGCCTTAGGAATGTGTCCTCCATCGACCTCTACATTTGTTCTTTCTCAGCATAATTTGGCTATGACTCCAAGTCCAAGTTTTATTAGTTATTGTATCGTTCAGGGAATAGCATAGTTACATTTTACTTTACGGGAATAACTCTTCCAAGCTTTTGACATTACAGGGTTTATTTATAAATGTAAGTGTAGTATGCAAAATTCCTTTTCAGGCACAATGGTTTTGCCCACAGTGCAGCAGTTTCCCCCACAATTTCAGTGTCATTTTAGCTGAGAGCAGAATTGCACCTACAACTATTGCACTTGTATTCTAGTGCTCCATGCGATAATGATGTTTGCTTTACCTATTGACACAGTCCACAGGAGGGACCCTGGAATTACTGACAGCTGCAGTATCAGGGTTCCCTTTCATCAATAGGAAATATAGGGGTATAGAGATCCCTACCTGTCCCTGCCTACTCCCTGCCCCTGCCTACTCCCTGCCCCAAGCTTACACAACCTTCGTAAAGTGTTTGGGGAGGGTAGCGGTTTTTTTTTTACTGCTATAGAGAAAGCTTTCTCTATAGTAACTACCCTGGGCACACTTGCACACAATTCAGAGAAGGGATTGACTTACTGGTGCTATGTGAATCTATATGGAAGTGCATAGAGTGTCTTTGATGCAAGAGCCTTTAATGAATGGCATCAATCTGGGTAACAATTGTATCTATTTTTGGGCAACTGCAATTTGGGCTGCATTAGTGCAGTCTGAGGCTTTCCAACATAAAAAAATAAAGAGTGCCATTGCTGTCTGAAGTGGAGGTAGGGGCTGGAAAGAAGGGTGGAAAATGTCAGAGGGGAAAGAGGACATTACAGGAAAAAGAATATGGTGAACAGAAAAGAAAGTGGAGATTAGTGGAGGAATGGTAGGTGGAGCAAGGGGAAAACAAGAGTAGAAACGTAAATGGGGATGAGGCAATAAAAAAATGAGAAAGATGTATGAAGGAAAGAAAAAAGTTGATAATATTCGATGGGAGACGGAAAATTGTTCTAGAAATTAATAATGATAATAAGGGGGAAATGGGCACCCCACAGTGAGCAATAATATCTGTAAGAATATCCATGTTTATTTGATTATGTAGCTAATCAGATCTGCTTGGTCTGTAGCAGTTCTAGGTTGAAGCAGAAACAAATAACTAAATAACATGTAACAGTAGCGGCAGGATTGTGCCATAGCCTTTGATAGTTCCTGTATTTTCAGCAGGGGAAAAACTACATCATTTTAGTTAATATATGGAGGCAAAGAGAGAGAATCTGAATCAGCTCAGAAATTAAATGCCAAAATTCACAGTGAGAACATCAGTATTGTGTAACATCAGTAGTGATTAATTCTCTTTTTGGCCCAAAGTCATACTGCAGATGCAGAATGTAATCATATTCATGGGACTCTACAATGTTTTTATTGCAGGAGACAGTGCAGATGAATGATGTTGATAAACATTGTATCTGAGTCTCATATGCACCACTCCAGAAAGTGTTTCTATTACCAAAAAATATTGTCAATTTGTATTATTCACACTTGATACAATCAGGTGCACCTTGTTTGCGAGGAAAACGATCAGCAGTTCCTGTAAGAGATGAATGTGTCCTGTATAAGTATGGGAAAGGTGCGAGTGAATTATTAGTAGCCTTTATTTATGTAGCGCTGTCATATTATACAACATTGTACAGAGATTTTATATCATTCCCATCAGTCCCTGTCCCACTGGAGCTTGCAGTCTAAGGTCCCTACCATTCATACACAAATATACAATTAACAAACAAACCTGCCTTCATGTTTGCGGGAAGAAATTGGAACAGCTGTAGAAAAACCTCATAGAAACCAATATAGTGCATGGTTTAATTAAACCCCCCTCCCCAACTGCAATAGTTTACTTTCTCCTCTGGATTCTTGCAGCCTGTAGTGTTATAGATACAGTATCCTATCAGTATCAGTAAGATTAATGCTATACGACCCTTCCTGTAAAAGGTTGAAGAAAGATGCTAACTACATATCCAACACCCAAACTCCCTTTGCTTTAATACCTTTGATTTTTGTGTTTAATTAAATTTTTAATCAATAAAGGCAAAATACGCTAAGAAAAAGGTATACCAGTTGATGTAATAGGGTCATATATTGCAATGCAAATCTACAGTACATATTGTACTGTTCCTTATTCTTGTCCCCAAGATTTTGCATTTCTTAAAGGGCATGTAAAGGCAAAAATATAAAATCCGATTTTTACTTTCTTTAATGAAAAAGAAACCTATCTCCAAAAAACTTTTCTTAAAAAATGTTTACCGTTTTTATAAGAAATCTGACTGTATACAGTGAAATTCTCCCTTCATTTACTGCTGTGGATAGGAATTGTCAGACGGTCCCTAACTGTTCTGCAGGGAAACAATCATACTTATGAACGGCAGGGGGAGCCCCCGCCTTCCCAGCCATGCAGAACTCAAGCAGCTTTGTTTGTTTCTCTGTAGAGCAGTCGGCGACTGTAGAGATTTGTATTGGATTTTATTTTTGCCTTTACATCCCTTTTACAGTTTCCAACTCCAGCTGCAGGGACAAAGATCATGGAGCCAGATTTAAACAGATTATTTATCAGTCTTGCAGTATCGGCTTCTGGCAGATATTATTTGACTTGTGCTGTTTTGATAATCCCTAAGAAGCCCAGACTACACTGAGCATATGCACAGTCTTGGTCTTGCAAAGATATTTAACAAAGTTACAATATGGTGACCCCCAGTGGCCAACTTTGAAAGCATAAATCATTTGTTTGATTAGGCGGGTGGTACAGTAAGTTCATGTTTATGTTTAGAATACAAAATACAGCATTTCTAGCCTTATTCTATTTTAGACTTTACTTCTCCTTTAAATGAAAAATAAAGGTATAATTGGTGGGCTAGGGTATCAGATAAGTGATTATAATCACCGGTTGGTACCTAACCTGTTGGCACCACCCAAAGATTATACCTGTAGTTCTCCTTTAACTGTGTTTTTGCCTCCGAAATCATTATTGATTATTGGTCAATATGAAGGCTTATCAATGCCTAATTTATGAGTAGAGCACTTTGTGGAATTAGTTGTGTCCTCTAAGGATAAATAGATTATTATGGTGGCCCCTCATGTCTTGCCTACAAAAGCAAAGCAACAGTCACTGTCCTGGACATCTAATTTTTTCTTCATGTTCTAATAAAGGTATTTAGTAACTTAAGGATAAGGATCCATAGTGTATATTTCATACAACCAAATATTTTTTCTGTTCTCCATAGTTTGGCTGACATATGTGTGGAGGTCTTCAAAGCAGCTGTCTGGGAGTATGATCCTGGGCGTAGATGCTCACCCAAAATATGCTTTCAATGATCTTACAAATACCAGATATTATTTAGATGGTCTCAGAGCACCTGGGTGAAGCATTTTATGCAGATAAAATCTTTGTTTTGGAAAAAATGAGGAATGTCTCGATGGTTTTATCACATACTTTTCAAAAATGTCAATATATATTTAATTTCACAAAAACATTTGGTTTCATTAACTTGGATATGAAGTAAAAGAGCACTGTATTAGTAAGAAAAAAAATAATAATGTATGTTTGCCTTGAAGCTATATTTTTTAACTGATGTAATGTAGATTCATATTCACAGCTTTTAATTAGCTCGATATTGGTTTCTGAATGGTTTTAAAGGAGAACTAAACCTTAAAAATTAATATGGTTAAAAATGCCATATTGTATATACTGAACTTCTCGCACTAGCCTAGTGCAAGTTTCATATTCTCAATAGCAGCAATGACCCAGGACTTCTGAAAAGTGTCTGTGACAATCACATGCTCAGTGGGCTCTGAGCAGCTGTTGAGAAGCTAAGCTTAGGGGTTGTCACAATTTATCAAGAAGAAAATGAGGTTTGTCTGTAATATAAGATGATGCTACAGGGCTGATTCTTAAATTCTGATGCTAATTGCACTGGTGTCTGTGCTGCCATGTTGTAATTATCTGTATTAATTAGTAATCAGCTTAATACTGTGACATTTATATTCTACATGGACTGCATATTGTTAGTGGGTCCCTAAGCTCGGTAAGTAACAGCAGCACAGAGCATGTGCAGTGAATCAGCAGAAAAGAAGATGGGGAGCTACTGGGGCATCTTTGGAGACACAGATCTTTACTGTTAAAGGGCTTTGGTTGCCTTGGGCTGGTACAGAAACCCAAAACATAATGTACAACATTTCTAGCTACTTCTTTAGTTAAGCTTTATTTCTCCTTTAAGGGGATATATTATGTAAAAAGCAAAAATATGCCATTATATTATGGCTCTCTCAATATAGGAGGAATGTGCATAGAAAAGATGTGCTTTGCGCTGCTTTATTGATATTTACTCCACTAGCACCTGACAGGGAACTGCAGCCAATCATTGTGTGTGTGAATGCAGGGCTGTGATTGGCTTCCCACTTCTTACTGTGCTTCTGGTAAGGGCTGTTAGGACACACCCACCCACTTGATCTTGCAGACAACTGCGTGTGTTTCTGCAGATGTCCCCTCTGGCATTTACAATTCATTTTGGTTGCTAAAGTCTAATCCTGTAAACCAGAAAGCAATCTGAATGACTGATCAATAACCATTACTCCACCGGCCAGTTCCTTCCTACACGCAAAGAAGCGTGTCTAGTCATTTGCTCAATATACTCTAGGAGTTCTCACTATACGTGGGGATTTAGGCAGTTAACCCTTATTAACCCCTTACAGACAACTTGGGTTTCTTGCTGTTATTAGAGGCAATGTGTTAGTGCTAAACATAAATCTACTGTATATTCAGATAACAATTACATGAAATAGAACAAACCTAGATGTACAGTATCATTTATTACTGTGTTCCTGTAATCTATTGTACATATCATTCTTATCTAAAGTACTTGACATATTTGCTGATTGCTGTTGTGAAGGTGGCTTTGGGGCTCTTTGTACATTCATTGGAAAGGACATATATCCTGTTTGGAATTATTCTTACAATTTACAAAATCTCACGGACCGAAAATGAAAACTTTTTTTTTTTTATCTTTGAAAAGCGGCTATTTGTGGTGTGATAGTGTTTCAAGGAAAATAAACACGTCCTGTTTGAATATATGTGAAAATGATCTTCCCGGCAGCATTTTCTCAATCTTGAAGATAATGTATATATATTTGGTTTATGCACAGTGTTTCTTCTTTTAAATGAAAATGTTTTCAGCGTTACCCGGTGTAGGCTTATGGATACAGAATGATAAAATGATTTGCACATTGCACAGGCTGTTAGAAGGTATTGCTAACAGGCAATAAACATTGTGTTTCATGTCTCTGACACTGGAGTCTGCGGTGTAATTGTTTAAGCACATGCCACATTTTATGCTTCCAGTGTCTGATTGTTTCATTACTGTGTCCTTGAAATAAGAATGCAAGTGTTGCGCTTACCAATTTCTATCTGAAATATAATCCTACTTATAATACAGGTAAACAGGTTTCACAGAGGTTATTGAGCAAAGAACGAAGACTACATGAACGAGATCTTCCAGGATGTATGAACAGGGAATGTGGCAATGATTTTCTCTGACATTCCAGCTAAAGTGTATATACTGTATATAGAGTATATATATAATATCACTCCATGCCTAATCCCGACAACCCACTATCTCTATTGATTTTCAATCCATGGCTACTTTCTTTACGAAGAGTGTTCACAGCTTATTAGGTGGTTGGAGAAAAGCATTTATTATATATAATAATATAATAATAGGCAGTATATTTATGTTTGGGGTGGTGGGGTGGAGCAGGCCCGGACTGGCAATCTGTGGGTTCTGGCAAATGCCAGAGGGGTTGCTATAAGGTGCCATAGAAAGTCATTATTAAGTGGGCTGCTAGGGGGCTGTTTGGGCCTCTGTGTACCTGAAATGGCAGGGTCTATTTTAAATGTAATTTTAGCTGCATATCACCATGTTTATGCACAATATTTTCCATATAATTCCAGTGTCATTGCTAGGGTGAGTTGCATTGGTCACAATTGTGTTGCCATTGGACATAATTGCGCTGACAATCTTTGGTGACTGGATGCCGCTAACTCTTAGCATCAAAATGATGTCTGTACATAATTTTTTAGGTTCAAGTATGCTGCCCTATTGATGTAGGCCGATGTGGGAACCCTGGTGCTAGTTGTAGCTTTAACGTTCTCCGGCATCAGTAGATTGATTCACTGTGCATAGTTTATATGGTGCATTGCATTGGAGTGCAAGGATTGGCTCAGGGGCGGGCCAAACCAACCAGGCATCCTAGGCAAAGCGGCCTGCAACCTCACCTCCCTGTGCATGTACGCTCATGCTTATTGACATCATTGGGGGAAATCCTGGAGTAGGGGTAGGCAGAAGGCTTTTCAAGAGGTACCTGCCCAGTACCCCCCAATCATTGTGCCTCAGGCAGGTATCTATTCTGTCTACCCCTAGTTCCAGCCCTGGAGCAGTTTTAGAGACAAGTACTTTTAACGAATGGCTCAGATTTGTCTGCAACCATCCTTGCATGACCGAAGCTGAGCTTGTGGTTCATAAATGAGCTCTTATATGTTAAACAAGGTTTAAAGTAATATGCTACGAAATATTATTTTGCATTTGAAGCTCATCCCAATGCATTTGTTGCCTGCACACAGTAAAATTCACTTGCAAGTGGGAAGTAATCCCTAAAGTGCCAGTCTAAGTAAAAAAGTAATGAAGCATTTTGGGCAGATTTTCGAACCGTGTGTGGATCGTTGGGACATTTTTCGTACTATGGAGAACGGTTGTTTAGTCGATTGGACAGGTTAGAAGATTTCTGTCGGCTAACGATAATATCTCTGCATGCGTTGTCTATCTTACAATCACCAAGGGTGACCGTCACTACTATGTCGGTCATAACTTTCATACAATTGCTGAATTAATGGCCAAAATATCTTTTGATTTGTTCTTTTTACTACTTTATTTAATCTGAATGGTTAGTTGGAGGTTGGGAGATTGCACCGCACAATCGTTTGTCAGACATAATGATATATCTGCATGTCTATGGCCAGCTTTACCGTGGGGAAACCCTGTCCCATACCAACAGATCATAAAGTTAGAATGAAATGTTTAACATCTGCTGTTGACATGGTGTTAAGAATATGGTAAAAGCCAGTTTATCCGATTATTTTTACTACCACAATGCATTTTAGGCTAATTTTGCTAAACTGTAACAGATTCTCAGCTACATATTGTCGTTCTATTACATGTGCTTTCAAGTGCTAGAATTTCTATACACACTGAATTGCAAAGGTATTTAGACACTTGAGCAACTCTTCTATTTTACTGAATAACAAATCCTACACTGAAATTTTGTTTCCTGTAATATTTTTATTTCAGAGCATTGAAGCTCAAAATTAGTTTTATAATGTGACATTGTTAAATGCTGAAAAAACTTAAAAAAATAAACTGAAATGTGCTATTTGCATAAACATTCAGTCCCCAAACTGATTTATTTTGTAGAGCCATCTTGTGCTGTATGGTATTTACCAGCTTTGCACTGAGTTCAGGAGTTAGTTCGGTCCATTGTTTAAGGCAGATTTGTCTCAGGGTGTTAGGGTTAGTTGGACAACTCTTCAGTTTACAAATATTGCCACAGATTCTAAGCTGGACAGAGATCATTGCTGTGATTGGGGCATTGCAGGCCATTCACCTTTACTTTGCCTTGTGTTTGGGATCATTGTCCTGCAGAAAGATGAACTGCACACAGTAAAAGAGCATGTACAGGTGAAGCTAGGTCTGGATCAACTTCAACTGCCCATGCGTGTGGTGCAAGAACACTAGGAAGTCACCTACATCAAGTGGCACAATAAGGCACCCAGCAAGCCCACAGCAATACACTGGTAAGACAGAGTTACAATAAAGATTAATTTTAAATAAATGTAAAGGTTAAGCATTCCATTTTATAATCAAAATCTGAGAAGAAGGCAAACACGGTAATCTTAAGGAAAGAGAATATCTGCAAGCAGGAAAAAAAATCTGCAATACAAGAATAATTATATATTCCTCGTTTTAATATTTCCACTGACCAACTACAAAGAAAAAACTAGATTATTGTCCCTTTAAATAACCTAATGGAACAAAGCAGTGCTGGTTGTCATGAAAACCATTTTCTCTTCTTACACTGATATGATGGATTTATATTGCTGTAATATTAAAGGGTAACTCCACAAAAACATAACTTAAGCTTTTCGAAAAGTATACAGAATTTCAAGCAACTTTGCAATATACATCAGTTAAAAAATATGCAGACTTTTCATGATTTTTAATGGTTTCGGACAGTTCCCTAAGCCTACCCCCCTGCTCTCCTGCTGACCTTTCTGACTACTTTGCTGAGCTGGCTGACTACTGTTACTTTGTATCAACAGCCATCTGTCCTTAGCCTGCATCCTCCAAACCCCACAATTCCCTGCACATGTGATTTCAATAAGGAACGGAACATCATAGTGCAATGCATTGTGGGTTATGTAGTTCCTGCATCATGTCTGTAAGCTGTGGAGAAGTTGTTACAATTTGTGACATCAGTGTTTAGTCCCTCCTTCCCTGCCAGGATTTCAAATGCTGCAGAAAGAGAAGAACTGTTTATCAGCTGGATTTCAGCATAGGAAATGGCATTTATTCATACTTTTTGAAGAAACAGTAGTGTTCTGTTATGTTAGACATCCAGTCATTCCAGACTTTATACATTCATTACATTGTTGGCTAACTAACTATATTAGAAACATTTTTCATTTTGCACAGCCTATCTATTTACCCAGTTTTTATTTTCATACTGAACAATTCCTTTAAACTTTAGGAATACTAAGTCTGCCACCAAGTTCCTTTCCATTATAAAAACATTAACATGTAACAGATCCTATCCTTAGCAGCCAGAGACTTGTGACACGAATGTGAAAAAATTCTTGAAGGCTTCAAAGTAAGCCAGTGTGGAGGGAAACTCATTGAAGTGGAAAGGAAGTAGAAAAGAAAGTTTTAATGACAGAGAACATGTTTCTGACAAAGCATTTGTCTCTGAATAGTAAGTATTCCTTCCAGGTTAAGTGAAAAGAAACCACATACAGGGTATTGATTGGATTCTACTGCGATGCAATAAGCTTCAGAGCCTAGAGCTTCCCCAGCCTTGGGAATTCAAACTTTTGCATCTGAAGACGTCCTTACTGCATATTAAAGTTCCCACATCTTGATGTATGAAGTAGAAACATTAACATAGATTAAGCAAAGTGCTGGGAGTGCTGCTTTTGGGAAAGTCATTTTAGGTTTCTTTTTTGTTTTTATAAAAAAGAAAATTGGATGGAAAAGAGAAAATAAGCCCAAAGCAGCTATGCATCTGTTAAATGGCTAATGCGTATTCTTTTTGAACATTTGTGATCAAGGGTCCCCCTTGGCATGAGGGGAAGGTTACGGAAGAGAGGGCTATAGAAGGCAAACTGTGTTACATCTTGAGGAAAATGTAAAATGATGGTGAATCAAGGCAGAGATTAGGTGGTGGCTGCATAGATAAATGTCTCCATTCTGCAGGGCATCTGCATTTCCCAGGGGAAAGACAGAGGTGCACTTTGTATCTTTCTTGGTGGTTGTAAATGAACCTGCTGATATTTAAAAGATGAGCATATCCAGACGAGCTCTGTTTCCTGATATGTACAAACATCAGATAATATGGGGCTGCTTGTGTATAAAATCATTTAAATAGAAACACAAATTGAGCAAATGTGTTGCATATTGTTTAAACTACTGTATGTCCACCACATCTGTGCCTTGGCTTACCATGTAAGGATAGTAGTACCAAATAAAATAGGTGTATTGGTAACAGTTGAAATCATGTTTTTTTTAATATATCATCAGATCAGTGGTCCTAGACCCCAGTGCATTTGCTATTCCTTATATGTGTTGTACAACACTTGCCTGTGCCCAGAGCTTTACACATAACAAAAGCATCTGTCTACACCAGGGTTCCCTGACCTTTTGAATCCATGAGCAACATTCAGAAGAGAAATGAGTTGGGGAGCAACACAAGCATGAAAAATGTTCTTGGGGTGCCAGATAAGTGCTGTGATTGGCCATTTGGTAGCCCTTATGTGGATTGTCAACCTACATTGAGGCTTTGTTTGACAGTGCACTTGGTTTTATACAACCAAAACAAGCCTGGAATTAAAAAATAAGCGCCTACTTTGAGGCCACTGGGAGCAACATCCAAGGGGTTGGAGAGCAACATGTTGCTCATGAACTACTGGTTGGTGATCACTGATTAAAATGATTTTCTTTAGAGTCTCGGAACATTTCTGTTGCTCTAGCTGAGCTTTAGGCTAAAGGGCACACACTAAGATTCGGGGAGATTAAGTTGCCCGGCGATAAATCGCCTCTTCTTCAGGCGACTAATCTCCCCGAAAAGCCTTCCCGTTGGCTAGAATCGAACTGGCACTCGGAGCGATTCGTTTTCCAAAGTCGTCTAAAGTGCTCCAAGTGCCATCCCGTGGCGATTTCAATTCTAGCCAGTGGTAAGGCTTTTCAGGGGGATTAGTCGCCCGAAGAAGAGGCCCAATGGCCTGTTTTACCCAGGCCATTGGGGTAAAAACAAAACGAAAAGGAAGCAACAAACGTTCGTTTGCACCTATCACCAGGTGACTTTTCGCTCTGTCGAACAGTCATTACTCTGCAAATTTTATTGAACTTTACCTCTTTCGCCAGGGTTTACTTCGCCACCTCAGACCAGCCGAACTGATAAAATGAAGCTACATCTTCCTCAATCTGATCTCAGTGACATCATATCCGATTTTTATTACTAAAATCTAATTTTACTCATACAAATTGAACGACTCGAAAACTCTAATCAAATTCAAACTCGATTCAAGTTTTTCCTACGAAAAAACTCGAATGTCAGGAAGGCTGCAAACATCTCCAGATTGATCCCTGGAACGCTCCTATTCACATAAATTCAGCAGGTTTTAGGTGGCAAATAGTCTAATTTGAATTCTTAAAGGGCCAGAGTATAATAAAACTCGAAAATGGAATTAGAATTTTTTTAAAAAGTCGAATCGAGTTTGAATAACTCACTAGTCATATTTGAAAGTTTTGACCATAAAAAAATTTGAAAAGTCGATAAACCTTCCCCTTACTGTACTATTAATAAATAACTTCCGCTAATAAATGCCATGGGTTCTCCTATTATCAATATATAATACACAAAAGCCATGAATATCCTGTAAATTATATCCTTATAAATGGTGAGTAGTGATGTCATCAGTTATAAATGGTGAGTAGTGATGTCATTTCTGTCACATGACTCACTAAAATTTGCGTATTATAATAAATAAAGTACCCCCAGTTGTAAAATATGAGGATATTAGAAGTTACCTCGGAGTTCAATGACCTGTATAAAAACACTCGGCCTTCGGCCTCGTGTTTTTATATGGTCATGAAACTCCTCGGTAACTAATAATATCATTATATTTTACAAGAGGGGGTACTTTATTCACTATATATATATATATATATATATATATATATATATATATATATATATATATATATATACATACATACACATGTGGGGGCACATTTACTAAGGGTCGAATATCGAGGGTTAATTAACCCTCGATATTCGACCATCGCATTTACTTCGATCGAAGGAAAAATCGTTTGAACGATTCGAAGGATTTCAATCCAACGATCGAACGATTTTCCTTCAATCAGAAATTGCTTAGAAAGCTTATGGGGAAGGTCCCCATAGGCTAACATTGGTGCTCGGTAGGTTTTAAGTGGCGAAGTAGGTAGTCAAAGTTTTTTTTTAAAGAGACAGTACTTCGACTATCAAATGGTCGAATAGTCAAACGATTTTTACTTCGAATCGTTCGATTCAAAGTCGTAGTCAAAGGTCGAAGTAGCCTATTCGATGGTCGAAGAACCCAAGTGATAATAGGATATAATGTGTGTGTGTATATATATATATATATATATATATATATATAAACATTTAGTGATAATAGGATATACTGTGTATGTGTGTGTGTGTGTATATATATATATATATATATATATATATATATATATATATATATATATATATATATATATATATAGTAATAATTCAGTTGACATTATTATATGGTCATTACTTCAAGTTGATTCAGTGTTGTAGACAGTGAATGCATTTGTTATGATAATAATTTCTAATATGATATATTTAGTCTTTGGAGCATTGTGGCATTTGTTATCTGTATATTATATACACGTCACCATATAGCAAAAGCATCCATAATAATGTCTGATTGTCTTTATATCTGCATTATTTTAAGGCATAGCTGTGCTGAACATAAGCAGTGGCTCTGCTTGTTACGCATTCAGTTCACAAAATGAAGGAGCTGAAATTCAGCAGACCCTGGGGAAAGAATTTCAGAGAAGTAAATTCAGATGCATATAATGGCTAAAAGCAAGGAGGCTTTGTATAACTTCAGCCTGTCTTTGGAGAATTGCATTAGGCAATGCTAATCTATGAATCCCAAATAACAATGCTCCTTTGTTTTATGTGGGTTCTGTAATTGTGTTTTATAAAATACAGGAAAAATAAATAAGATGCATGAAAGGCTGAACTGTAACATGTTCTGAAGCGTAATTCCAGAAGTACTATTTCATTTCTTCAATGTCTTGAAGTTTTGATCTGTTAATCCACTTTTTTATGTAAGTCTGTTGCAGAAGGTGAAGGATGGATTCAGAATTCAGTTGGAAGATATCAGAAGTGAAAGTTTTGAATATACATCAATTCAATTAGAAAACCCATTAATTCTGAAAAAATGACTCAAACAATGATCCAGTCATGTAATTGTTTATTAGTGCTTCTGGAGGTTCTACAGGGCAAGCTTAATGATAATACTGCAACAAAAAATACCAAAATATCAACCATTTTGTGAAACGATACTATTTAAATAAAAATAAAAAAATTCCACTGGAAACATTATACAGCGAAGTAGCTGGGAAAAACTGATTTCTAATAGTCTCAGACAAGAAGAAGACTAAAGTATAGCTAGTAATTCAGTAGCGTACAAGCAAGTGCGCAGAGGTGATATCCTAAGTGAATTGCAATGTGAGCTTAGTCAGTGGTACTTTTAACCAGCAGTCTTTACTGTAGAAACAATTCAGTGATTTCCAAGAAGACCTGTTTTTTTTTTTTTGCAGCATTCTCACTTGCCTAATCCCACCCTTAACAGGATGATAAGGTTTTTGTTCTCACTGACATCCTGCCAGCTGGTAAAAAATAACTAGAAATACCATGATGGTTTTGACTAACTTATTTATAAATGGGTGTTAGAATGGAGGAATTAAGCAGTCAAAAGGAAATTGAATTTAAATCAGTGACCACTGTTAAACATTGAGAAACATTAATGAGTCTTGAGGTCAATTTAGCTCTGCTGCCATCAAATACCTTTGGCTTTGAAACATTTTTTTTACAAAACCAATACCCTTGCAAATGTGAAATACACAGGGCCGGATTTACATAGCTGGCACCCCTAGGCCCGCTGTCATTCATCACCCCCTCACTTTTATTCATTCAAATGTTATTGGGACGAGAGTAGTGGGGATTGGTGCACATGAAATTTAAAAAATCTATCTCTTGCGCATTCCCCAGTGTTTCTGAACCAATGTAGGTGTGGTTGGGCAGCATGCCACCTCCTAAAATACTGCTGCCCTAGCCCTGGGCCTAGAAGGCCTGTCCATAAATCCTGGCCTGGATATACAGTGAAACCTCAATTTTACATACCCTGATTTTAAGTTTTTCCCTCATTTTATATTGTTTTTTTAAGGGAACACCAATAGACATAATGCATAATGCATTTCCCTAATTTTTCTGGTCCCTTGGAAAACATAAAATGAGGAGTTCTATTGTATGTCTAAATGGATTACTCTTTGGGCTTATTTATTAAAGTCTGATTTTTGGACTTTTAAAGTGGAAAACACATTTTTTCTGAAAAAAAAAACCCCTACATTTTTTCATAATTCTGTTTGTGTTAAAAGTCAGACTAAAAAAGTACTTCAACTCAGACCTGCAGAGATCATGTAGAAGTCAATGGCAGATGTCCTGTTAACATTTTGAAGATATCCCAATCTGCCCTGGGTTTTGTACAATAATCCAAAAATTTTGTGGTTTCCTGGTGATAATCCAAAAATGTTTTCGTGCATCCAATTCAGAAAAATGGTACGATTCAGATTTTTTTGCGATTTTAGTGAAAACTTATTGATAAAAAAGTGGGATAAAGATTTTGATAAATAACCCCTTTGTGTTGTTATAGCAAATTTCACTCTGTTGGTGGGGGAGGGGTGGTACACTTTGTGGGTCTGTGGTCAGGAGTTTGTGTTATCCTAAAGGCATTCAGCATGAAATTTGGGAAATATGCCGATTTCTTTCCACTGAGCTATCACTGAGCTATCAAGATGATCCAATTTAAAGGGGTGGTTCATCTCAGAAATTAACTTTTAGTACATTAAAGAATGCCTAACATGTAGCACCAAAATGATCCTCATGTTTCACCACAAAAAAGACGTGCATAGACTCCAATGGATGAGAAAAACTTGCGTCAAAAATATTTTGTCACCCATAGACTTTCGGCATTTTGTGAATTTCAAAACTGGTCACTAATCCCCAAGTGTACTGAAGGATCTCTAGGTGGGCTCTAGCCTAGGAAAATGCTCTTTAGCCATTCCCTCTTTCCATTTTAGTCCTATATATCATTAAAGCATACTTAATCCATTGACTGTGGGCAAAATAAAGTAGGGGCCATTCACATGTAATGATTACAACTGCACCTCCTTTCAGATGACTGAAGGTCAGAATCAGTCAAACTACCCAACCAAATCTAGGCATGTATGAGGCATGTATGAACAGAGCGAGTATAATATTGAAGGTTTTTTTCACATATAAATATACCAGATGGCTTTTATTGTACAACAGCCCTAACATAAATGTTTTGTGAGAATTCTCATTGTTTTCCCACCATTACTTTTCCTGAGCTTGGGTGGGAAAATACAGTTACATATTGCCTTCATTTCACATTTACATTTAAACCAGAAAATATGAAGCCATGTTCAATATGCAATGATTTTCAAGGGTGATTTTTTTTTTCTCTTCTTAGCATTTCCCTGTTACAGTATATGCTGGAATGGTCTGACCATATAATTTGGTAAAACAAGGATTCCTTGTTTTTTTGCCATGCCGTGTTTTATAAGTTTGCTGCACAGAATTTGGCATATGGCCTTAAATTGGATTTTGGAGAATATCAGTTTATCAATATTGATTGTAAAAAAAACTAGAAAAAATATAAATATATATCGACTATGTGGTAATATTACTATCAGTACTCACATCCTTCGTTAATTAACCCATCCGTCCATGCTTTTCTTGATTACCTAACATCACATTCATATAAAAACACCCTAAATTACTACTTCTCCCATCTGCTTTCTAATAGCTGTGCTTTCTATACAATACATGTTACTCTGAGCCAGTGTATTCTATTTTCTGTACCCTCTGGCACTTTCCTTTGTTTCTGGACTAAGGGATGCCTGTGAAAGGCATTGTGATCACCATGGTAATCCCTGCAGCTATTAAGACACAAAAAATATAGCTTGTGAAGTTACAGTTTAATACTTTTACCCCATCCTCTGTACAGTTGTAGTCTTTTTACAAAGGGATGTCATTCTGCTTGCCTTAATTCTTCTCCTGCGGTGTCAGATATAAAGAACAGGGGGGTACTCCGTCTCTAAAAAAGATAAAACAGAAGAAACATCACGACTTGAAAGCAAGGCCGTCTGTCTGTAAATAATTCAAAGAATCAAAGTAGGTTTAAAGTGGCATATATAATATAGAGTATTAAAAGAAGAAGAAGTCAGATCATTTCTCCTGTAAGTGTTTGCCACTGTGTTTCATGCTGCCATCCTTAAAATGAAGGTAGTGATAAAATAATTTATTTATTTTTCCACATTGAAAGCAACTGTGTTTGCGCTCTTGAAAATACATTGTGTCTGGGTTTTGGTGTAAATTAATAAATCTTTATAACTGCTTGATAACATTTAAGAGATGACCACTTAGATAATGCCTGGTTCTGCCCGTGGTATGTAGATCTTAGGTATCGATTGCCTAAAGCTGGCCACAGACGTGGAGATATGATCAAACGAATAATTGTTTCGTACGATTTTCGGACCGTGTGTGGAATGTCCCGACATTTTTTGTGCCGATCAGTCGATCGGACAGGTTAGAAAATTTCTGTTGGCTACCAATAATTTCTCTGCATGTATTGCCGATTTGCCAATATCAGTGGGAGACTAGCACCAGCTTTGTCAGCCATAACTTTCATACGATTGCTGTCAGGGGCAGAACATCATCTGATCTGTTCTTTTACTATTTTATTTAATCTGAATGGTTAGTAGCAGGTCTGGAGATTGGGATGTCCGATCGTTCGCCCGAATTTGCAGGTATATCTGCACGTCTATGGCCAGCTTAACTCTAAACACAACTAACAGCAGATATTAGTGTCCTCATGGACAGGAACAGTACAGAAAAAAATTCCACTGGATATTTTGCTGCCATCTATGGGAGGCCTATTCATTAACATTCAAATGTGTGTAGTCTTAGATGTTTTTTCAACCACGACTAAACCCACAATTTTTATAAAAAGCATAAATGTCTACTTATTTATTAAAAGAGGTATAGGGGACCCACAGGACCTTAATTTGTATACAATTTCAATAAATAAAGGTAAAACAGGTCAATCTTTAGACATTTTGTGGGCCTAAAAAATAATGTGCTGTGGGGCCCAGTAATATCTACAGTAGTTACACCACTAACCCTAACTGAACTATTCCTCTGGATTCATAAATAAAAATATTTAAATGATGGTTCACCTTCAAACTACTAGTTGTTTAGATAGATCACGAGAAATAACGACTTTTTCCAATGACATTCTATTTTCTATGTGTGACTGTTTTTCTAATAATGAAGTGTAAAGTGTAATTTTTCACCTTCTGAAGCAGCCCTGGGAGGGGGGGATCGCCGACCCTGAACACTGTTCTAAATGGATATATTTAGTTGATACATTTCTTATCTTTGTCCCTGCTGAGCAGAATCTCTGGGTTTCATTACAGGCAGCTGTTAGAATTGATACAATAGTTGCTAATACTCCAGAGATGCTGCTGAGAAATGTATCAACTAAATGTTGCAAAACTGTAACCGTTCAGAATCTGCACCTGAATTACTGAGCTGCCAGACGCAAACACCAGAGACACGAACATTCAACTTTAAATTTAGATTTTGGAAAAACAGTAAAAAACAAATAATGGAAAGTAATTGAAAAATTATTATTTTTCTGGGGAACAATCTGAAAACAACTGAATTGAAAAAAGTTTTTGGAAGGTGAACAACCCCTTTAAATCTGTTTGGAAGTGGAAATTGCTTGGCTAAGGAAACAAGATATGTCTGCCCTATTATTTATATTGTAATCACATTATCCAATCTATTTCCTACTTCTTTGAATTTCTGGCTCCAATATGTCTTGCTGCTATCATATGAGTACTATAAACCCTCAGTGTTTTCAGTGGTCATTTGTCATGTCAAGGAGTTGCCGTGATTTCTAATATGTATTATGGTCATACTAGCTGCAAACCTAGAGCAATATTGGTCTGTCGTGTTGAGAATGGGAACCGATTTATAAATACAGAAAGTCAGCCGGAATCCTTAAAGGCCATTAGGATCTCACATGGATGACACAGGGCAATGACTTGGTTATACAGTATGGAACAAACTCTTTAGCACAGGCATAAGCTCTACAGTTATTATTGACTTCAACTCCCAGCATCCAACGCTAACAGATGGGTTATGTTGGGGGTTGGCACTCACATTAGCTGGGGGGTGCAAATTGAATGTCCCTGTTGTAGCTCTAAACAACTGTGGGAAAATCCTGTAAATGACAGTTTGGAACAAAGTTGAGTCATTTTCTAGCACCCAGTGTGCTCAGAAATATAAGTTCTAATTGGTTCAGTCCCTACAAGCCTTCCCATTTCTAGCAGAGCAGGAGTCCTTTCAGCTATCAGCCTTTTCATTAGTGGTGCTTGCGAAGCAAAGCATCACTACTGTTATCTTGCAAACTTATTTTTTTAGTGGTGCTTGCGAAGCAAAGCATCACTACTGTTATCTTGTTTAGTGGTGCTTGCGAAGCAAAGCATCACTACTGTTATCTTGCAAACTTATTTTTATTTAGTGGTGCTTGCGAAGCAAAGCATCACTACTGTTATCTTGCAAACTTATTTTTATTCTTCTTCCGTATGAAAGTTTGGCGCGTAACTAGTCCCGCACCGTTTGTCCTAGACCCATGAATGAGGTGTCAAATCGTGCGGCTTAATTGGGAATGGGGTGGTATGACTTTTCTAAGGGGTGGGTGGTTAATTGCCCCTTGCGGGGGCAATTAACCACCCCGAAAAGTCCCATAGATTAACATTGAGGCCAACTTTTGACGGATTCTAGCGCAGAGAGGGAATCTTGTAGAAACGTTAAATTTACCACATTTGAAGAGGTTTGCGACCTGTGTCAGATGATACCCCACACGAGGGTATAAGTTTTACCCCCGGGGCAGGAGAGGTCCCCAAATTTGCCCCATTGACTTATAATGGGGAATTTATCGAATAATTAGTTTGTCGCAGACCCATGAATGAGGTGTCAAACCGTTCAGCTTATTCGGGAATGGGGTGTTGTGACTTTTCTGTCCTATTTTGGGGACCCAAAAAAGTGAGCGGAGCCGCAAACAACCAATCAGATTTTCCCTATTGACTTCAATGAGAAAATGTAAACAGCTGTAATTCTCACAGTAATAAAGCCAGAGCTCCCAAACTTGGCACCGTGGGTCACTGGGTGACTGCAGCCAAAATTTACAAAAAGTGGGCGGAGTCTACAACAGCCAATCAAATTTCAGCCATTCAATTAAATAGGAAAATTTTAAACTGCTGCCGCTCTTAGACGGTTAATGGCAGCCTCCTCAAAGTTGGCACAGTTGGTCACTGGGGGACTGGGATTAAAATTAAGAAAAGTGGGTGGAGCCAAAACAACCACTCAGATTTCTTTGATTGGTTTTAATGGGAAAAATTAAGAAGGCTGCCATTCTCTAAGTATTGATGTCAGGGACCTTGAATATCACAAATGTGGTCGCTGGGGGTTTCCACTTCAAGTTTAGAAAAAGTGGGCGGAGCCACCAACAACCAATCAAATTTCATTCATTGATTTTCAATAGAAAAAAATAGAAATGCTGCCATTTTTACACATTAAATGACAGCATTCCCAAACTTTGGTATGTTAGTCACTGAGTGACTGTGGTTCACAATTAGGAAAAAAAGGGGCGGGGCAACAACAGCCAATCAGATTTGGGCCTGAGTTTTGCCACGGCAAGCACCACTCACATTTTCTTCAGGAAATGTACCTCTCTAGTTCTATATGCCATAATACCCCTGTTATTCCTAGCGGCTAAAATAAAGTCACAGCTGAACCCTTGATCTCCTTCTTGAGATAATTTTGACATTGGTTCTTGGTAGCATACTTAAGTACCCAACAAATTGCATGCTAGCTGTTAGACATGTAGTTGTGGCACTCCTACTCTTCTCCACAATCTTTCTTGCATAATTCTTTGAAGACAAAATGGCACACAGAGAAGAGCCTCTGGTGGAAAAGAAAATGCCAGAAATAATTTGTTTTTTGCACTTATGGTATCATCATACTCTTCCCTAATAATGTAAAACAAATAACAATTGCAGGCAAAATGGGCTTTGTTTTTAGCTTCTTTGTAGGTACAGTGATGATTTACCGATAGGGACCATATCCACATCAATAGTTTTGAATATATTGTTGCATGCACTTGAAAGAGCAGAACACAAATGTCAACAATATACAGTATATTCGCACTTAGAGCAAGCTTCATTGTTTTCAGACATATTGAATTTACTTAAAGCATGGTTAAAAAACGTTTTAATAACTTGCCAACACATTGCATATGCAATTGTACTACAAGTATGGGATCCATTATCCAGGTACCTGTTAACCAGAAAGCTCTGAATTACAGGAGTTCCACTAAAGCCAATAATTCTAATTTTTAAAAATGATTTCCATTTTCTTTGCAGTAATAAAACAGTACCTTGTACTTAATGGTAAATGAGTACAATACTGTTATTCAGTGTTTTTTCAGAGAATTCCAATGCCACTGCTTTTGCAAGAGGACATGGTGTCTGATGCATTTGCACCCGATGTGTGTGAAAATGTTATGTCGACTGCATATGAACTTCAAAACAAATTGGAGGCACCTGTGTTGAAAATGTTCCATGTTTGCTTAGTATTATTTCTGGTATTTTAGTGTAAGTATGAGCCCAACTGTTTAAATCTAGTGCTGCAGGGCACAAAGGAAACCCTGGAGTAACCTCCTGGTCTGAAGGTGGCAGTGGTTCCCCTTTGCCAATAGCTGCAGCAGCACTCGATTTAGAATGTAGATAGAACGCAACTATAAGGAAGTGCAAAGAGCGAACTGTGCTTGCAGCAGCAGTTTTGTGTATTTATTCACTTTATGTGTAAATTCACCATAGATTTGCGACTGGGGAATTTATTTGCCATCACTACTTAATAGCAATAGATTTATAGTTTAGGTCTAACAATACATTCTTAAAGGAGAACTAAACCTCCTTTCTAATAAAAACTCCTACCCTCCAGAGTCCCTTCCACGCCCCCCCCCGCACTGGAGTTAACATAAGTTAATACAACAAAGCCAGTAATTACCACTTGTTGCAGAGTGAGCGCAGCGGAGCTCATGGGGGCCATCTTCATCCGCTTTGGTAATCTTTGGGTCTTCTTCTGGCTCTTCGGTAATTTTCGTCATTTTCGGCGCAATCGCAGTTGTAGCTAACAGGTAAAATTCTCCAACTGTGTATGCGCCAATATGGATCTTCCTTACTGAGATAACCAAAGTGGCTAAAGATGGCCCCTGGGGGGTAATTACCGGCTTAAGGGTATTTACTTGTAACGCGTGTGTGGGGGGGAGCAGGGAGGGGGGACTATGGAGGGTAGGGGGTAGGGTTGCCACCTGGCCGGTCAGGGGCGATCCTGGCCCCTCCGCCGCCCGAGGCAGCAGCAGTTTCTGCCGCCCCCCTCCCCCGTGCGCTTACCTTTTTGCGCTTGAGGGGGTCCGGGGGGGTCCACCAGGGTGGCAGAGGGCCAGTGCACTAGCACAGAGAGTCTAACTGCGCTCTCTGCGCTAGAAGAGCCTTATTTCCGGTTTGAAAACCGGAAATTCGTCTCTTAAAGTGCCAGGAGCAGCATTTTTGCCGCCCCTGGTACCTAGTGGGGCGCTGCCGCCTGAGGCGACGGTCTCAAGTCGCTTCATTGGCGAAGTGCCCCTGTGGCCGATATAAAAATGATGGTTGATACCAATGTTATAGGGAAAAAAATAAATATATTGGAAGGCCGATATTTTTTCCCAGAAAAGTTGGCAACCCTAGTAGGGGGTAGGGGTTTTTATTAGAAAGGGGTTTAGTTCTCCTTTAAGGGACTTGTTAAACTGATTTATATCAGTTTTTGTAAAAAGAGAATTTATTAGCTTAATAATAATAATAATATATGATAGAAGGCTTAGAAGCCCTGCTACTCAGCCTTGCTTTGAAAAGCGCACGAACACACTTGTTTTTGTGAGGCAGTAACAACTGACGAATAGCGCCTGTCTGCATGGAGAAATGCACGTTTCAGAGAGGTCTATTAATATAATATATAATAGACCTCTCTGAAACGTGCATTTCTCCATGCAAACAGGCGCTATTCGTCAGTTGTTACTGCCTCACAAAGCAATAGTGTGTTCGTGCGCTTTTCAAAGCAAAACAACACTCACGATGCTGCTGTGAAACAATTACACTAGCCCCTAAGGCTCCGCCCCACCTGCGCCGTAACCCCGCCCCACATTCTACTTTTTTCCTCCCAGGCCCACGTAATATACGTCATTAAGGTCCGCCCCCTCTTGCCGTCAATTGTAGTGGAGGGTTCGCTCTCCGGGTCTCTGGAGCACCACAATGTTCCCAGGTATGTTAGAATGGCAGCTGTTATTGAACGATATCTCCCAGTGTCCAGCTACAGGCGTGCCCTGATGGCCAGTGCTGCGAGTTGTATTTCAATCACAGCTGCGATGTCCCTGGCGGCAGTTTCCTGGTCACAGACAAAAGCTGACACACACACAGGGCAGTTCTCTATGTAGACTCTATGTAGACCTTCTTTGGCGAGAGCTATTCAACTATGGCCAAGGTGTCCTTTAATATGGGCTCGGGGGGATGTGCTGGAATGAGGCTTCTCATGTAAAGCAGCAGGAAAAGTTCATAGACCGGCTGATCTCATCGCAGGTGACAAGAAATGCTGAAACAGGGTTGTTCACCTTTAAATTAGTATGATGTAGTGAATGATATTCTGTTTTTTGTTTCTTATTATTTGCGGTTTTTGAGTTATTTGGCTTTTTATTCAGCAGATCTCCATTTTTTTTATATATAGTCTGGTTGTTATGGTACACATTACCCTAGCAACCATGCACTGATTTGTATAAGAGACTGGAATGTGACTAGGAGCCGGGCTGAATAGAAAGATGAGCAATAAAGAGTAGCAATAACAACACATGTGTAGATCTATAGAAATAAGCCAAATCAAGTGTTCTTTCCCATGAAGACGTCTCACCAGTCATCCAACTTGCTTTCTCAATTCAGAATAACTTGTAAATCTTCCTACACGTTATTCTGAATTGAGAAAGCCAGTTGGATGATTGGTGAAACGTCTCCACGTAAAAAAAAAAAAAAAAACCCACAGCAAGTCCACTTGATTTGACTTATTTCTATAGATCTGCCATGACCTGGATGAATGAGAAAGAGTATTTGTTTTTTAGATGGGCTCAGTGACCCCCTTGTGACAGGTTGAAAGAATCAGAAGAAGAAGGCAAATAATTCAAAAACTATAGAAAATAAATGATGAAGACAAATTGAAAAGTTGCTTAGCATTATCCATAAGTTACCATAAAGGTGAACCACCACGTTAACTAGGAAAACTGGGAAGTCTTCTTTGCCTGTTAGGGTTTATATAAATGTTATTGCTTGTACTGTACATAGTGGCCTAGTGCTTAGCATTGATCATTTACAGCACTGGGGTTCAAGTTTGCTTTTTGGCCAGGGGACTATGTGGATAGTGTTTGTATTAATATCTTGCGTGAGTTTCTGCTGGATGCCCATCTTTTTCTGATCAGCTTTATTCTAGTATTCCAATGTGCTGCTAAGATCAGAAAGTTGCAAAGAAGCTTTCACTTTACATTGTATTTCCTTTTTATATCACTTTATTTTGTTTTGCACCGGTTTATATATATTACTAATGGAAGGAGGTCAGTAACACACTAAGAAATCTTCTAGTATCATAAGTCACATAAAGTGTATTAATGTCCTCCCTATCGAGGTATGGGATCCTTTATCCTAAAACCTGTTATCCACAAAGCCCAGAATTACAGAAAAGGCTGTCTCCTGTAAACTCTATATTATCCAAATAATCCGATTTAAGAAAAAAAAAAAAATTCTCTGTTATTATAAAGCAGTACCCTGTACAAGAACCAAACTAAAGGTGGCCATACACGGAGAGATCCGCTCATTTGGCGATCTCGAGGTGGGCCTTGAGGTGGGCAATATCAGGCTGATCCGATTGTGGGCCCTAGGGCCCAACCATCGGATCCTAGCGAATGGGCGGGCAGATCGCGGGACCGCATCAACTAACAGATGCCAGACTTTGGCCAGATCTTGATCGGGGAAGCCCGTCTGGGGCCCCCATACACGGGCCAATAAGCTGCCGACTCGGTCTGTCTGCAGCTTTTCTCGGCCCGTGTATGGCCACCTTAACATACAATTTATACTTATTGGAAGCAGGACCAGCCTATTGGGTTTATTTAATGTTTTCATCATTTACTCGTAGACTTACGGTATGCAGAATTATGGAAAGATCCATTATATGGAAAGCCCCACAGGTCCCATATCTGTACTGTGACAAATAGCTACTACATTTACACGTGGTTGGGTGTACTTGCTGATAACTAATTTGCATAGAAGATCCAGTCATTACAAAGTAGTAGGTGAGCCTATGTTGTATCTAGTTGGCAAGTCTATTGTGGTTCATTAGTTAGCTGATATGCATCTAGTTGAATTAAGGCTAATGGCACACAAAGCATTTTTCTCACAGCCAGTTGCTCTCTATTCATGTGAAACGTCACATATTTACAGCAGTAGCTCATGACTCTGGGTGTTCTTCTGACTGAGTGATTATTGGTCTCTCTGGCATCAACATGTATTTAGTACTTAAGGGTGTAGAAGTATAATTTCCCATATTTCTCTATTGATTGGAGGGATTCTGGTAGCTGTTGTCAAACAGCTGTTGCAACCCAAAAGGTTGATTGGTTTAGGGTAGGGTTTTTCGCATAAATAAGTTGATTGCAGTAATGTCAAGCATTTTGCAGCCAAATAAAAAAAAAAAAAAAATAAGGTCTGCTGGAGTTGTGTGCAGTATCAAAATCCTGTTTACATTTGCTCTTTGCCTGACTTCTCTTCTTGGTTAGGACATACCTCCCAATGAAAAGAGGGACAAAAATGTTGCATTGTCCAGTGTGGCACATTTTGACCACGCCCACTTTATGGCCACACCCCACACCATGTCCATTTTACAAAACTTGGCAGGTTGTAAACGTTTTTCGATTGTAGGAAGAAAACCAGCGCTATAAGCTCAGGGATAGACAGAAAAAAGTGATATATAGTGTAGTAATTTTTAGATAGAGTTACACCTCTTTGTGCAATTGCTAGGGGGTGTGTTCTTTTTCTTCCACCAAAGGGTTTGGTTGCCCTTTAACTGTTTGTGTGTTTTTTTTAGAAATATTTGTGATATAATGTGTGGCAGGTTGTAAAAGTTTGCACACATTTCTGCCAATTTTAGTGTAATGTTTTATGTATTATAACAGTTTAGCTAATGAAAGTGACATTGCCCTTTAAGCTGTGTGTCTCAGTTCTCACATGAGACTGGCTTATCGTAAATATTTACAACTGTATTTTTGCTTATCTGAAATTGTTACAAATGTATAGAAGAGCATTCCAGCCGTTTAGTGTTCTGGGCTCTCTGCCAAAAAGCCTCTTATTTTAATTAAGTTTCAGAAACTTTGTATCTTTTTCTGGTGTCTGTGCTGGAGATCAAAGAGAAACTTGGGACATTTAGGTAAGAAGCTGTCAAAATCGGGACTGTCCCACAGCAAACGGGACAGTTGGAAGGTTTGGGTTAGGAGTACCCACCAAGTGCTTACCTAAATTCTGGAGAAAGGTGGTTAAGAATTTTTGTTCATAGAAAAATACGATAAATATTTGAGTTTTTTAATTTTAAAATCATGACTGTATAAAAATGTGAAACAACTCAAACAGTGAAATCACATTCAACCCATAATTTTCAAGAGTCAAGCCAAATTTCCAATCAACCTTGAAGTCTCAAAAATAGCATGAATTTTGCTAATACAACTCCTATTAACTTCTGCATGAATTCCCCATCTTTTAGATGCCAAATCTCTATATTTCTGGGATTTTCTTGTGCTTAAAGGAGAAGGAAACAAAAAAAACGACACTACCTTCAATGTGTTTTCCATCAGGCCCCCTCCTGAAACGCCATACTAAAAAATCTGAAATCATTCCTGCTTCTGTGTACCATGCTTCGGAAGTTTCGCCCCTTTCCACAGTTTGGCGCCGCCATTTTCAAATAGGCGCATCACTTCCGTCCTGCGCTCTCTCTGTAATGCGCATGTGCCTCCTTCGTGACCCCCCCGCATAATCATACTCGCATTCATTCTTTTTCCTTTTAAGTTAATACAGACCTCAGACAGACAGACCTGATTGCTGCCTGCCTTTTTTTTTTTAAATCTCCCCCCTCCTCAGCTCCTGCGCTCGGCTCGCTGACAGACTGTAAATTAAATCCTGAGCCAGCGCAGGAGCTTCAAAGCTTACCCTAATCTCTTAGCAATGGGAGAGCAGGAGCACGCGATTGGTGAATGAAGAGACGAGGCAGTGGCAGAGAGGTTAGCGATAACAAACGGAGGTGTCACGTGACTGCTTCGTCATCACTGCACAAGGAAAAGATTTATTCTCGTGCGCATGCGCAGGGCACGGATTGAAACGATTGCGCATGCGTGTGCCCTATTCAGAAGGATTTATGGACAACAGCAAAGGTATGCTATATCATACATGCTTACACTTTTTAAAAAATCTATTGCAGCTAAAAGATTAATGGAAAAACGAATTGGAGATTGATTGCTGGTAATTATATATACTATTCCTTGGCAACACTTAGAGCTTAAGTAGTTTTTTGGCTTTCCTTCTCCTTTAATAAAACTAAAATTTGCCATTTTTCAAATGCAGCAAATTGTATTTTAATGTATATTGATGCCATTTTATTTTTGGTTGTAACTTGGTTGAGATTTGAAGTGCAGTAATAGGCAGATCTGGTAACTCAAGAGCATTTGGACCAAGTGAAAAAGAAGACATTTAATTTTCAGATAGTGGGTGACAGATCTTCATGCAGATAGATTTATCGTTAACACTATGATTTAGAGAAAGTTTGATTCGTTATATTACAGCTGCTGTACAAACAGTGTTCCATATAGTGTAAGCTACATATCTGTACAAATCCGACCTATAAAGGGTTACTGACTCAATGTCAGAATTCACTTCTCTGCTTGTCAGCCTAGTAAATTTTATGGCCCTGTGCTCCAGGACTGGAACCCTGCAGCTGCATTCAATCACTGCACATTCACTTTATTATCTCCATCTCCCCAATGGCAGCAGCAAGAGCGCCTTTGTTTTTTTTGCTGCCATTTCTGTACTGCACCTGCCAACATCTAGATATGGAACAAAGGAGGCAATACAAATTAATGAACTCAGCTCCTCTTGTTCCCTGGATTAACTTTGTTGTGGCCTCACGTTTTTTCCCTTACCTTCCTACCTGTAATCACATTAAGGGGCAGATTTATCAAGGGTCGAATTGAAAATTGAAAATTGTTTATTTTTATGGTCAAAAGTTATTCAAATAGATTCAAGTTTTTTTTTTTAAAAAAAAATGTATCTTACTCTGGCCCTTTAAGATCTGGAATCCGACTGTTCGCCACCTAAAACCTGCCGGATTGCTGTTTAAGTCAATGGGATCAATTTTGAGTTGTTTGCAGCCTTCCTGACATTCGAGTTTTTTTTTCAGAGAAAAACCCGAATCGAGTTTTCAAAATTCAAATTGAATTAGAGTTTTTGGGGCGATTCCATTCACCCGAGTTTAAAAAAATTAGATTTTTTTTTTAAATGAATTTTGATTGGTCGAATTTATGGGAGTTTTTAAAAACTCACATGAATTTGAAATTCGACTTTTTATAAATGTGCCTCTGACTTTTTATCATGTGTGTGGCCATCAGCACAATTACAGCTTCTTCTTTTCCCCTTTTGCGACCTTCTCCCTCCCTCCCCCCCTCCCCCATCAAATTATTATTACTGCTCCCCATCTGCAAAATTAAATTGTTCTCTATTCTTCAATTTTATAGTCAGTAGAAAGTATTCCTGGTACTATTGCACAAAAATAAAGCAGAAGATGTGAGAAAGTAAGGACAAATTATATGGTAAAATAAATAGTCTTATTACTTTACTATTAAGGCCAGGGTGAGATGATGATTTTTGCATATCACCACTTTTGCAGTGTCTAGTCGGCCTCTAATAGTCACCTATAGCTGTAGCCAGAAAAGTCATTGCTCATTTAGATGACGTACCAGTTGCTCTTGGGGACCTTAAATGTTTTAATAGCCAGTGCTGGACTTCAGACGACAGTCCAAACAGAGCTGCTTTTGATAGAGCAGAGACATTTAGAGGTTCAGCTAGTGGCTGTTTTGCTTCCCCATCTCTCAGGGGCACATTTATCAAGGGTCAATTTTCAAATTCATGTGAGTTTTTTAAAACTCCTTCAAATTCGATTGAATTCAAAATTCGACTTAGGGAAATTTATTAATAAAATCGAATTGTCAATTTAAATGATCCGAAAACTCGAATCCGAAAACAAACAGAGATGTCAGGAAGGCTGCAATCTCCAAATTGCTCACTGGACCCATTGACTTATACAGCAATTCGTCAGGTTTTAGGTGGCAAATAGTCTAATTTTTAAAGAGTATGATAAATCTCGAAAATAGAATTTGAATTTTTTTTTAAAAAAACTTGAAACGAGTTTGGATCATTCCCTAGTTGAATTAGAATTTTCAATTCGACCCTTAATAAATCTGCCCCTCAAAGTCATCCAGTGTCATTAGAAACACAGCTGCGTGTGTTTCAGGGAAATAAAGCTACATCATTAGCGGTAAGGGGTGACTATACGTGTAACTGAACCCCTGGAAGACTCACAGCATTGATTTACAGCATAAACGTTTAGTGCAGAGGGGGATGCAGCTTTCAAAATTCATTGGTCAATTTAATAAGTAACAACCTCTAAACTTTTAAACTTAGATTTTAGAAAAACAGGTAAAAATAAACGATGGAATGTCATTGAAAAAAGTATAAATAAGAAGCTTTGTGACAGAGAGCCTCGGGCACACAGCACCTGCACTTGGATACATTTTTATAAGATAAGCAAAGATACAATTATAACTATTTAAGATAAGCAGGTCTTGGAGACTCACATCTTAAAGGGCAATTTAATCTTCATTAGCCAAACTGTTATAACACATAAAACATTGCCTAAAACTCCCAGAGATGTGTTCAAACTTTCATAACCATATTTTGAAAAATGGATATGGTAATTAGGAGTATGGCCATAAAATGGGCGTGATCAAATGATTTTTGCCACATTTATTCCGCTTTCCATTTTTCAAATGTTGGGAGGTATGCAATAGTAAAAATCTAAGTCCAGCTAACCCAAGTCTCGACTCCTTTAGCTACATTGATTAGGAGAAACAATAGCCTTTCAGAAAGCAGTTTCGTTGTGAAGTGCTGGCTCTTTCTGAAACCACATTACCATCAAAAATGGCCTTCGCACCGATATTACTTAAAACAATACATTACTATAACCAGGGATGCACCGAATCCACTATTTTGGATTCGGCCAAACCCCTGAATCCTTCGCGAAAGATTAGGGCAAATACCGAACCAAATCCTAATTTGCATAGGATTTGGTTCGGTATTTGCCCAATTAGGATTCGGATTTAGTTCGGCCGGGCAGAAGAATTCGGACGAATCCGAATCCTGCTGAAAAAGGCCGAATCCTGAAACTAAACCTGGATTTGGTGCAACCCTAACTGTAACTAAAAAAAAAATTAATAAAAAAATACATTTATTTATTTTTTTTAGTTATTTATTAACATACACAATTATTACATTTTAGATGGTAGAATGAATTATTTGCAACTGCGTAATAAAGTTGACCATAATAATCACGACATTTAGGGGCAGATTTATCAAGAGTCAAATTTCGAGTTCATGGGAGTTAACTTGAAATTTTAAAAAAAAACGAACATTTTGAAAATTTTCAAAACAAAAAATTAGAATTTTTCAAATTCAGGTGAATGGGATCGACCCACAAAACTGAATCAAATTAGATTCTAGTTTTTTCTCCAAAAAACGTAATTTCCAAGAAGGCTGCAAACAACTCCAAATTGTTCCCAGCACGTCCCCCATGGGCTAAAACAGCAATTCGCAGGTTTAAGGTGGCGAATAGTTGAATTTGAATTCTTAAAGGGCCAGTACATGATAAATTTCGAAAATTTAATTCGAATTTTTTAAAAACTCGAATCGAATTGTAACTATTCCTTAGTCGAATTCCACAAAAAAAAACTCGAAAATTTGAATTTGAAAATTTGAATTTTCACTTTGACCCTTGATAAATCTGCCCCTTAAAATACAAAATATTGGGGTCTTTTTGTAATTTGGATCACCATGATCACCATTAAAGGGGTGGTTCATCTCTTAGTTAACTTTTAGCGTGTTATAGAATGGCTAATTCTAAGCAACTTGTCAATTGGTCTTCATTATTTATTTTCTATAGTTTTATAATTACTTGCATTCTTCTTCTGTCTCTTTCCAGCTTTGAAATGGGGTCACTGGCACCATCTAAAATCAAATGCTCTGTAAGGCTTCAAATATATAGTTATTGTTAGTTTTTATTACTTGTCTTTTCAGGCCTCTCCTATTCATATTACAGTCTCTTATTCAAATCAATGCATGGTTGCTAGGGTAATTTGGAACCTAGCAACCAGACTACTGAAATTGCATACTGGAGAGCTTCTGAATAAAAAGCTAAATAACTCAAAAACCACAAATTATAAAAAGTGAAAACCAATTGCAAATTGTCTCAGAATATCACTCGCTACATCATACTAACAGTTAATTTAAAGGGAAACAATCCCTTTAAGTCTACTAAAGAATATTTAATCATTAAATAAACCCAATAGGATTGATTTGTCAATAAGGATTCATGCAGCTTAATTACAGTATGATCAAGAATGGGTATTGGACCTATTATCCAGAATGCTTGGGGCCTGGGGTTTTCTGTATAAGCGGTCTTTGCTTAATTTCGATCTCCATAACTCAGATCTACTAAAAATCATTTAAACATCAATTAAACCCAGTAGGATTATTTTCCTCCAATAAGGATTAATTGTGTTTTAGTTGGGATCAAGTACAGGCTACTGTTTTATTGTAAAAGAGAAAAGGGGATTCATTTTTAAATATCTAATTTTTTTCATTAAAATAGAGTCTGCAGGAGAGGATCTTCCCGTAATATGGAGCTTTCTGCGTAATTGATTTCTGGATAAGGAGTCCCATTTCTGTAGTCTGCTACAGCTCTCCCAAACAGTATTTGTGTGAGGGCTAGCCTATGAATTATGTGACCACAGTATTAGTACTATAAATAGCCCGTTTATAATCCTGGTGCTCCTATCACTGGTATATTTTATTTTGTAATTCCAATAGAGTAGGAAACCTAAGGACCACATTTAAAAGGGAATGAGGAACCATATGGCCCTTTCATACAAACCATAGAGCCCTAGGAGCTCCCTGTTTACCAAATATGAAACAGGTACCATATAGTAATTCTCCCAGTATTAGAGGTTAGCACAAATATATGACTGTTAGTATATACAGCTACCATTGTATTTTCCTTTGGGGCAATGGTGGTATTTGCACATCTGTATACTTAATAAATGGCACCAAAACAATTCATGCAAAGAGAGAGTCGCAACAAATGTTCTATAAATATTTACTTGACATTGGTAAAGGAAATGGACAGGGTCTAGGTGCTATCTTATTCTATTTTAAATATTTCTCTCTTTTTTTTAATATTTGTTGCAATAAAGGTGTGTTTGTTTTAAATCCACTTAGTAAGCTTTACTTAGGGGATCAGCGGAGAAATTAGAAAAAATCCTTCTAAGGAAGACTTGGTATGGCTCATGTGTCTGTCTGGAGACCTCTAGGAATAAAAGGAAACCTATTTTACAGGAGAAGGCCTTTGCCTGAAAAATAAGAGCTTGTACAGTATGTGAGAAGTGGAAGAGACTGGTATATCTCTCTGTGCTTGTTAAACAACATATAAACTCTGTTTTAAAACGTAATCCCTTCTGCTCTAAAACAATAAACTGTTGCATCCAGCTTGTGTCTGCAGGTCTGAATAACTCTGCTCCACAGTTAGATTTAATAGCAGGACGAAACAAGATACCTGGAATGTTTATATAGCCATGCTACACTATATAAGTTTTTAAAACCCTGGGTAACCTTGAAGAGTGTTTAAAGTGGACCTGTCACCCAGACACAAAAATCTACATAATAAAAGTCCTTTTCAAATTAAACATGAAATCCAATTTCTATTTTTTTATTAAAGCATTCATAGCTGCTGTAAGCTCATTTAAAAATCTCTGCTGTCAATCAAATATTGTCTGCCCCTCCTCTATGCCAATGGCATAGAGGCGGGGCAGACATTACTTTCACTTTCTATTCAGCACTTCCTAGATGTCACTGCTCTTCCCACGTTCCCCTGTTCTCTTTACCATTTAATTGTGTAACCAGGGCATGGAAATGGACATTGGGTCCCCCATTCTGGTGCACAAACAAGATTCTGAGATGACACAAGGCTTGCCTTAATAACAGTGTGCACAAAATGGCTGCTGCCTGCTTGCTATTATTTTGAAATCCCAGACTGAAGGAAACAAGATTCAAATAATTTATATAGTGTAATTAAAGTTCATTTTGCTTGACTAATGTGATAAAATAGGATTTTGAATAATTTCTTTGGGTGACGGGTCCCCTTTAAATATCTAATTATTATGTTTGGGTTCTCCTATAAGCCAGGAGTCTTGAAAAGCTGGATGTTAAAAATATTTAAAGCCTTACATTCAAAGTGTACACTTGTATTTTATATTGTCCAGTAAAAATAAGACTTTTTTTTATTTTAAATATGAATTAGCTTCTCGTTTCTATTAAAATTAGTTAAATTGGCTACGTTAGCTATGTTATCAACATAGTTCCAGACTGTCTGAGTACTGCAATTTATGTAAGACTGGAGAGTCTGTCTTTGCAATTTCCACCTACTTTGTGCCTTCCATTTGGTCCACAACTTGTAGATGCTGGCATATATATATATATATATATATATATATATATATATATATATATATATATATATATATATATATATATATATATATATATATATACTGCACTTTCTATTCCAAATCAAAACATGAAGAAACATTTATTAAATTTGTGTTATTCCTTTACAGAAAGTGAAGAAAAGGAAATATGAGGATATTCCAGAAAATAGCAGTGTCTGCATTCTTCTTTACAAACTCAAACATTCACTGTATAAACTAAAAAATGTTTCAAGATTTTGCTTTCCTTGAATGGCTGAACTAATATTTAGTTGTATAATCAGTGTTTCTGAGAACTGCTGCACATCTGTGTTACATGGAGTCCACCAACTTCTGGCACCTGTTACATTCCACAATTCTTCTGCATTTCTTGCTTTTGCCTCAGAAATAGCATTTTTGATGTCACCCCACAAGTTTTCTATTTGATTAAGGTCCAGGGATTGGGCTGGCTACTCCATCACCTCAATCTTGTTGTTGTTTGTCTGGAACCAAGATGTTGTTCATTTACTGGTGTGTTTGGGGTCGTTGTCTTGTTGAAACCCCCATTTCAAGGGTATTTCCTCTTCGGCATAAGACAACATGACCGCTTCAAGTATTTTGATGTATTGAAACTGATCCATGATCCCTGTAATGTGATAAATAGACACAACACATAGCCAACCATTGACTTCTTGCCAAAAGCTTGGCTTCACATAGACGTTTGCTAATTGTAACAGTAACTTTAGACCTTTTTTGATCTTCCTGGTGTTTTCATTGGTCTTTGCCATTTTGGCTATTGTTCTATCCATTCGAATGGTAGTTTGCTGTTTTCTTCCACAGCTTTAAGGTTTTGGTTGCCATTTTAAAGCTTTTTTAGCTGGGCAGCCTATCATTGTCTGCACTTCTCTACCCTCTCCAATCAACTTTTCTTCTGAACAATGTCTGGAACTACCCATATTTTCAGAGAGAAATGCACTATAACCATTATGAACAACATTTGCTTCCTTCCTTCCTTCCTTAAATAAGGGGCGCAATTGACACCTGTTTTTTCACAGAATGAATGACCTCACTAATTGAATGCCACACTGCTATTATTTGGAACAAGCCTCAATTAATGATTAAATTACACAGAATCATGTCATGACTGTTGGGTCTGTTGATTTTCTATTACTCTACTACGCCTACTAGTAAATTATTTGCCATATATATCATATATAGTTCTATTTTGTTTTCTCTGCATGCAGTATTCCCATCTGTTACTTTCCAACATGGACTATTCAGGAGACCTGCAATATCTACATAGTAATTTTTTCTGCTGAAGAGAAAAACGACCTGTCTTTGTTTTCCTTTTTTTCTTTTGTAATGTATATTTATAAGGTATATTGTGGCTTTGTTTATTTCCAGATTCAATCTGTGTGCCGGGCTTTGATCCAAGCTTAAGCATGATGACTGGTATAACTCAGATCAATCCAATGATGGCAGGAATGGGCCTTTTGCCACCACTACCAACTCAGTTACCTATTGTCAAAGAGATTATTCACTGCAAAAGCTGCACCCTATTCCCACCCAACCCCAGTAAGTACTTTTTACTTCAACTGCTCATTTTGAAATATTTTAACTTATTTGTGTATAATATGTTTCAGCAGAACATATTTTAAAGGGCAACTCTGGCTTCCAAACCAAAATTTGATAAAGAGGCCCACATAGGACAGAAACCCCTAATATACCCATCACAGTTACCTGTTTCTTCAAAAAGTATGAATAAATGCCATTTTCTATGCTGAAATCCAGCTGGTTTCTGTAACAACTTCTTCACAGCTTACAGACAACATGCAGGAACTACATAACCCACAATGCATTGCACTGTGATGTTCTGTTCCTTATTGAAATCACGTGTGCAGGGAATTGTGGGGTTTGGAGGATGTAGTCTAAGGACAGCTGGCTGTTGATACAAAGTAACAGTAGTCAGCCAGCTTAACAAAGTAGTCAGACAGATCAGCAGGAGAGCAGAGGTCTAGGCTCAAGGAATTGTCAGAAACCATTACAAATCATGAAAAGTCTGCATATTTTTGAATTGATGTATATTGCAAAGCTGCTTGAAATTATGTTTACTTCTCAAAAAGCTTAAGTTATGTTTTTGTGGAGTTCCCCTTTAATGATCATGAAGTATAAACATGTTTTTTACCTGCTACTTCTAACTGATATCCACTGACCTGGTACTTCTAAACTACATCCTCTGACATATGAAAAACCAGCACTGCTTTTTCTGATTATGTTTACTTAAGAATTAATGTAACAGAAGTCAGCTCTCCACAGACTCCACCTGCCCAGATTTCAATTCTCACAAAAATTTGTAGATGTTTCTTCTCTCGGATGTGTTAATTGCAGATGCTATTGCTACATTTTTTCAACAGTACATGTAGTCATGACCTGCAGTGCTCAGAACAGTTAAGGACAGATAGAATCTGCCTTCAATAGCAATAACAAATATAATTCCCATCAGTGAAAATGCAAGGTATACCTATTTTGGCGAAATTTACATTACCTTTCATATTGCAAATGTATTTTTTTATTATTTGTTGGAGATTGGTTTTTATAAACCCTGAGAAACTGATCTCTGGACACACGTTAGGCAGGCCATCATTTGGACCACATATCGGCATCTTTGCACACATAGTTGGTCACGCTGCAGTTCCTGGTAAAGCTGGATAAAGTTGTTTTGTGTCATATGGCCCTGGGTTTCCTACATACACATTGATTCAAGGTCGTTGGAGGCAATGTCAAGATGTAAATCTGGTATCAGTGTCAAGAATGCATCATTCTACTCACATACGGTCAAGTTAAGGGTACTAAAACTGCTAGAGTTTTGGATCCCATCACATGCTTGAAGAGGGCAGTCTGGTTAAACAAATGGTGCTTGAAACTTCTACTACTACTTTTTATGAAACTTTATTCTGTAGTTATCCATATGTAAACAGCAATTGTCAGATGGAAGGCATACATCAATCTTTGACTCACTTGAATGGTAGTTTAGCCTTACCCCCCCCCCCCCCCCCCCCCCCAATGCTCATTCAGCCTTAGACCAAAAGAGATAGCATACCATTACAGAGAGAAAACTCTTGGAGACAAGTTAATATATATGCATGGCGTATATATTTAGCAAGCGCATTCTTGCAAAGTGAATTAAAATAGCAACGCTACATTTTTAGTAGAAGTCCGTTACACAGGTAATGAAATGACTGTATTTCCCACTGGGGCTTCTTCTGTGATTGAAAATAACAGGACGAGCAGGCACTGTTTTCTATCACCTGTCAAATAGCATTGCTGTATTCTCTCTTTTCTAAACTAAATATATATGTTATTCTTTGACTAGGGGACTGGTGAGTTGTTTTTACAGTTAATCAAGTGATGATATAGCCACCACTGAAGTATACATTCTGGTGCAAAAAATAACAATACGCATAATAAATCAGTGGTTGGATTTGTTGCATGCAGTAGACATCCCTGCTTTATACTGTATGTAATCATGCAGAATACATCAAATTGCTTAATGGTCCTGTTTACTGTTTCCACAATGGTTTGACAAAATAATGGCATCCTTCTAATATATCGAATAATTGTCCTGATCCTTTCAGTGTTTTTACACAACTCAAAGTAAATGTTTTAGTTGCAGATGCAACTTTGTTGGGTTGATTTTTCTGTTGAAGACTTTTTTCATGAAGATAGCATCCGAGAAGTGATTTGGAACATAACTTAAATGATATTGTTGGGCCAGTTTTTTTTTTTTGTTTGTATGTAAAAATACATAAACATGTACTCTCTCCATTTTAGGCACTTGTAAAAAAGCATGAATTATTTGTTAAAATAATGACACAGTTTTTATTAATCAAGAAACTGACTAAGTGACAACCTAAGTAGATTTTGGCTAAAATGAGGTATTTGTTGCACATGTATAAATAGAAAATTGGCATCCCAACTCATGCTGTCTATGTTAATTAAACAACTTCCTATATACAAATGCATATCAGTGTTGGTTAAATCCAAAGTGAATGTTTGAACCTGATGGACGATGATATATTTTCCAAGTGCTTTTTTGAAAATGACACATTCTAAAAAAACATACAGTTGTGTTCAGAATAATAGCAGTCCAATCACTAACCTGATAAATCACTGTTTCTGGTAGAAATTAAATTTCTACATGGCAAATAATTTGTTAGTAGGTTTAGTAGAGTAATAGAAAACCATCAGACCCAACAGTCATGACATGCCTGCTGCTGATTCTGTGTAACTGAATAATTAATTGAGGCTTGTTCAGAATAATAATAGCTTGTTCCAAATAATAGCAGTGTGGAGTTCAATTAGTGAGGTCGTTCATTCTGTGAAAAAACAGTCCTTATTTAATGAAGGAAGGCAGCAAATGTTGTACATGCTGGTTATAGTGTATTTCTCTCTGAAAATCTGAGTAATAATGGGTTGTTCCAGACATTGTTCAGAATAAGAGCCTACTTTGATTAAAAGTTGATTGGAGAGGGGAGAACATAAAAAGAAGTGCAGAAAATGATACACTGCTCAGCTGAAATCATCTCAAATGCTTTAAAATGGCAAACCAAAACAGCTCCAGGAAGATCAATAAAGGTCTAAAGTTACACTGATTTCAAGCCACAGAACACGATGATATGGGGATGTTTCTCTTACTATGGTGTTGGGCCTATTTATCACATACCAGGGATCATGGATCTGTTTAAGTACTTGAAGAGGTCATGTTGCCTTATACCGAAGAGGTAATGCCCTTGAAATGGATGTTTCAATAAGACAACAATCCCAAACACCAGCAAACCAGCAACATCTTGATTCCAGACCAAAAAGATTGACTTATGGAGTTGCCAGATCAATCTCCGGATTAATTCAATAGAAAACTTGTGGGGATGACGTAAAAAATGCAGAAGAATTTTGGAATGTAACAGGAAAGCAAAATCTGGAAAAAATTTTCAGCTTATACAGTGAAATGGTTAAGTCTTTAAAGAAAAATGCAGACACTGCTGTTTTTTGGAACAGCCTAATATTCCATTTTCTTCACTTTCTGCAAAGTAATAACACAAATTTGATAAATGTTTCTTCATGTTTTGATTTGGAATCGACTGTGCAATGTTCCCAATGCTTTTGCGTGTATGGAAATAAGTTATTATAAGGATTTTGAGCTTTGTTTACTTTTTTAAACACAGTGTTATTATTCTGAACACAGTTTTAGGTACATCACAGTGAATGTCAAAATCTGCCAATGTATGGGCACATTATCAAATAAACTTTATTCCTGTGAAGAATGTTTTTAACAGGGCTCCATTGCTTAGTGGCACAATGCATTTGGATTAAAATGCATGATACCTGCTACACATAACTTCTTATGAACGGTGAAGACTGTGGATTACCTTGCATGTTTAAATTATGTCCAATAAATGCACCATCAATGGGATATGATCTGCAGTGGAGAGTTGACGGTTCGACCACTGCTAAAATGGCGGCACAGATGGCATTTTGACAACTGCTAGTGGTATCGGAGATCAAAGTGCCCTCACCCTCTGGAAATCAGTCCCCACTAACTTCAATTGCAGTTTGCCGTGTTGAGGTGATTACCGCGTGAAATGCGGACGTGCACAAGAGGCCCCCTTGGAATGTCAGTGGGAAGTGATCCATAATCCTTTGCTAGTGTTTTGATCATCACTGACAGTAATCAGAATGCCCTATGTATAATTGCCATATGCCTCATACAAATAAAACTAAGTAGTTTTATTAGGATATGCAGAAAACATTGCTCATGTCTGACTGTTTTAGACCAGTGTTACATACAGATATTTATCTAAGGAATCAAATAGAAAGACTTGATGTTTACTGTGCAAGAAATAATCCAACGGCACAATTGTTGTTATAAAGTCTATGGCTAATTTAATTTTACTCATTTTCTCATTGCAAAAGTAATTAAAAACATGCTGTAATAGTTACCATAGAAACGGTGTGAACCACTACTTGCTTCTTTATCATTTGTTTAGTAGTCTGAAACAATGACTTTCGGTTATTCAGAGAAGTTAATCAGAAATATTATAGAATAGCAATTTTACTTGCAGAAATCCTTTTAATAGGTCTCTCATTTAAATGTATGCTTCTTCTGTTCTGCCATTCTGTTGTTTAATCTGGAACAAGAGTAGATAAACAGCAAGTATTTTTCATCAGCAAGCGCAGTGTTTTCTGCTTTTGTGCATTTTCTTTTTGATATTTATTCTTTTCAGCCCAGTTAAATGGGAATAAGTATTCACCTGGCCTGTGTTAATTTTACTGTTCTTCTTAGACAGAGAATGATCAGTATTTGCCTCAGTTGAATGAAACGTGTTAATTTATCATGTTTGTCACAATAAGCAGAAGCAGTTCTCTTTTCTTTCGCTTATATCATCTTGGTAAAAAGACACGAACTGAGGAACAATGCTTATGAATGGCAAATGAAAAGCAGTAAGTAGCCCAGTGAGGGGGGATAGTGTAGGTAAATGTACAAGAAGTATACAGGTAAGGGATCCGTTATCCAGAAAGCTCCAAATTATGGGATGGCATCTCCCATAGATACATTTTTAATCAATTCAAGTTTTAAAAAGTTATTTCCTTTTTCTCTGTAATAATAAACCAGCACCTTGTACTTGATTCCAACAAATATATAATTATATTCTATTATATAACATACAATACCTAGTTGGTGTAATATGGTGGATACAGCTTAAGCCATGATAGCATTAACCAAGAACAAAAAACACTTTAATCATTATATAGACTATTATAATATTAGATATTTAGCAAGCAGGACCTACTGGTTTTCTTTTTTTTTTAATTAAGCATGATAAGCTGCATGCAATAAATTGGATTAAGTAGTGTGCATTATTTTTTAATAATCGAAATGTTTGCTCCTTTAGATTTGCCTCCACCCTCAACTAGAGAGAGGCCCCCGGGCTGTAAAACTGTGTTCGTTGGAGGACTCCCTGAAAATGCAACAGATGAGATTATTCAAGAACTATTTGAGCAATGCGGTGATATTACAGCTATTCGCAAAAGCAAGAAGAATTTTTGTCACATACGATTTGCAGAGGAATTTATGGTTGATAAAGCCATTTACCTCTCTGGTACGTTTTAAATTTTACTTTCTATTTGCTTCATTTGTTATTTCTCATGGTTTGTTTTGTCTGTGTCTTGTGAATGACCTTCTATAAAACTGAAATTCTAGAAGTGCTTTATAGGTTTACAAGAGGTATAACACTGAGATGGATTGATCGCAATAAAACCATTTTAAAAGTTTTTGATTGAGTTGGAATAAGTGTGCATTCTGCATTACATTGCATACCTGTCTGACCACGCATGTGTATTTTCAGCGTGTTCTGCATAGGGAATAAGCAGTGAGTAATAAGTCTGTGTGAACACCCTACCAGATCTACAGTACAGGCACACAATTTTTTTAGATCAATTTTGCAGCATTGACTTATGTATTTTAGGGGAATTACATGCCAACGTTGCATACTGTTTGGAAGTAATTTGACCCATTTATCCTGCATACCTCCCCAGGCCTGTATTTGTGGAAAAGCCACCAAGGGCCGGGCCTAGGGTGAAAGGATTTTAGGGGGCGGCATGCTGCCCAACCACACCCACATTGGTTCAGAAACACCGGGGATGTAGAGGAGATATGATTTTTTAAATTTCCTATGTGCCAATCTCCATTGCTCCGGTCCCGATGATGAAAATTTGCACGAATAAAAGGTAGGGGATAGGGGTGACGAACAGCAGTGGGCCTAGGGGCACCCGCTATGTAAATCATAACAATACTTGTTATAAGAAGGTCTTGGTGTGAGAATCACTTGGTATATTATTCGCCTTGCCTCATACTCAGCATACAGCTTTTTAGTCCATTTCAGCATTTCCCACATGCAGTTATAATGTTCCATTTTCAACACATAAGAAAGTAATTTTTGAAGTTCCGATTTTAGTGATGAAATGTCAAAATGCAATTTATCACATTTCGTGCCACTTTACTTTTATAAATAGTTTTAGGATGGAAAACATGTCCATGGTTTGACTTGCCATTTTCCACTGTCACAGTTCCATTATTTTAATAAATGGCTTTAGTTTGTCACTGAGCAGAAGCATATTGCTGTCACCTTGTTGCAGTCTGATATTACCATGGATCAGAAATACATTACCGAAATACACCACTTTTACAATAACCCTTGTTATAGAATCATGCTTTTCCTCAGTTAAGCACAACTAGCATGCTTCTGTTATTTCACAGAGTCTATCAAGATGTAGACCTCACTCTTTCCAAAGTCTCACTGCCTATCCCCAAATTCTTATGAACTGCAAATCCGAATCACCTCTTTTTTAATGCAGTTATTTATACATAGTGCACTGAATCTAAAAGTGACACAACATGAAAACTTATAAAAAAAATCTTTTGCATAAAAAAAACTATTAAAAATACTGGAAAGATGGATTCGTTTTAGGAAGGGATAAAGCACGTGGTGTAAACAAGGACATACAGAAACGTTTATTGTTTAGATACAGCAGTATTGATAATGGCCTAGTGTTCACTAAATTATCTGATTTAGCATTATTTGAAATATCTCTTAAAGAGTTATGGCAAGTGAACAGGCCTGGACTAGCAATCTGGGGGTTTTGCTAAATGCCAGAGGCACTGCTGTAAAATGCCATAGACTGTCACTATTTTTTAAGTCAGTAAGGGTGCTCTTTGGTTCTATTTTTAGTCTCAGTCCTGACCTGCACGAAGGGTGATTTGTTGCTATAGAATATGTCTGCCATGGGCAACAAAGCATCTGAAAATACCTTTGCATGGGCATGAATGTTAATCCCTGCAGGTGAAACATATCACTTGAGTGGCAATTTATATTCATGCCAGTGCAAAGGTCTTTTACGCTGCTTTATAACCTGCAGGAGAGGCGATTTCCTACAGGCAACAAAGACCTGTGAAGAAACAGCACATTCGTTTTAAATGTAAATGGGAGAATGTAGTAAAAGCCATAACAGAAAAAATATTCACAATGTGAAAAGTGATGCCATTTAAGTGAATTTAATATAGCTTTTGCCAACCCGGAAACTGTTTATCGACTTCTTCCGACAGTGGAAGAAGGTTTGCAAATGTTATAGTTTGCACCAGTGTGCAGGGAATGTAATAAAAGTTCTAACTGAAAAAGTTACGTTTGCACCAAAAGATTACAACACCTTCAAGCACTTAAAATTCGCAATGCAATAACAGTTCAAGAAAGAATATTACATTGCAAAATTTTAATTTTATTCTTACTTGTGCAAACTGTTTTCCCAACTTTAATTACATTCCCCCAGAAGTCCCCAGTTTCACTTGGTGATGCCAAAATGTAAGGCACTCCCCAGTGAAATAGTTTTTCATTGGGCTTATGCTACTGTTAGTACTGCAACAACTTCTCCTTGCCTTAGATCTCCTTTCCTCTGGCATTTGATGCAAGCACAGTACAGTAAATCTTGGGGGGTTTACTCTAATGTGCATGCACAAACACAGATTTTCTAGGAATAGGCACCACTAGGAACATATGTGAAATGCCAGTGCACCACTGCTGTTTTCTCCCAACAAAAGTCCTGGCCTAGGAAAAAAACTCACTTTTAAAATTTAAGAAGAAGAAAGAAAGAACCTTGTTTGTGGCTGTATAGATCTTTTTATAAATTTTTCCAGTTCCTTTAACTCAATTGCACTTAGGATTTTTTTCCCGAAGCCAATGACCAATTTCCAATAATTCAATTGGTTATTCTTTAGGGTATCCACAGGGTATCCAATTGAATTATTGGAAATTGGTCATTGTCTTGGAAATTCCTAAGTACAAGTGGGCTTAAGGAACTGGAAAAATTTATAGAAAAATCTATACAACCACAAACAATGTTCTTTCTTTCTTCTTCTTTAATTTTAAAAGTGTGTTCATACCGTAACTCCTTGGGTGTCTGAGGAGCAAGGAGATTATTTTAATTGAGAAAAATCGATTCTCCTTTTTCTAATAAACTAGCATGCCATTTTTAGGAAAGAAAAACGGCACTATGCACTGAATGCATTCTTTTAAGTGTCTGTTATTTAAAAAAAAATAATATCAAAAGATCTATATTTGTCCCTTTAAGTAACATCAAACCTAAAATGTATGTTGCTCATACTGAAAGACCATAGTGCACTTGTGTAGATCCTTTTCTGTTTCTGGTGGGCTCTTTAAACTATGCCACCTATTTCTTTACACGTCAGCATGTAGTGTAGGGCCTGTCACCTAACAAAGGGTTAAAATAAGCATGCCAAAATCATTTTTAAGGCCGTTGATTGTTTTTTGCGTACTCCCTTACCATTGCCATATCAAGCTCAACCCACATCTCTTAACTTAGGTATTTTGCTGCTTTTTTTTTTCTACCTGAATGTAATGCTGGGCATTAAATTGAATTAAATTTACTTTAAATTTACTATCCAACAACAATAAGACTGTGGTACATTAGGTGCAGGGCACAGAACTCTTCTGTGCTGTTAAGCTCTTTACCATACAGTTTCTTCGACTGGGTTCCCGTGTAGGGTTGTCACTTGTCCGGTTTTGACCCGAACAGCCGGTTTTTTTTGAAGGGCAGTTCAGGTCAAGACTGGCTGCCCAGTTTTCCAAATTAGGCAGCCCCCCACTGTGTCATGGCCCCGCCTCACCCCGGAGTTCATTGAGCGGGAAAGGTGGCAACCCTATTCCCTTTGTATGTGGTGCCTGTAGGCGCTCAATGTTCATGCAATTTAAACACCCACAAAGTTGAAGGACATGCCATTGTTTGCCCATGTCCTCCCTATTTGATACCCCTTCTCCTACAAAGTACAAGTACCTATTGCACACAATAACAAGTACAAATCTTTGTGTCACTCTATCTGCTATGAAATGTTGTGCTTCGTTGTTGAATTTTGTGGGAAGAATGTTGCATTATGGGTGGATTGTAAATGTTGTACATTACCATTTTTATTTTCATGGGACCCAAAGTATCTTTTGCGAGTCAAAGAATTGTTTACAGCGATGAACATTACTTTATTAATTATGGATGCCCATACTACAATGCTTAAGGCAGGGGTGTCCAAACTTTTTTCACCAAGGGCCATATGCGGTAAAATATACAAACAGCCGGGCCACTCACTGTGGACACGCCCATTTTGTGGCCACACCCCCCGATTACCATGTTCATTTTACAAATTTTAAATAAGTAACACACACATACAAACACACAGACAGATACACACACACACACACAGTGACACACACAGTGAAACACATACATATAGTAACACACATAGACACACACACACATACAGACAGATACACACACACACATACAGTGACACACACACACACACAATGACATACACACACACACAGTGACACATACAGACAGACACACACACATACAGTGAGGCACACAAACATACAGTGACACACACACACACAGTGAAACACATACAGACAGATATACACACACACACACATACAATGACACACACACACACACACACACAGTGGTACACATACAGATAGGCACACACACAGTAACTCACACACTCGATCTGTAACTGACTCCCTTGCCCGACTGCAGCCTCACTAAATCCACCCCTCCCCCAAGCCAAGCACCGAACAGTTTTACTCACAGTTCATGAGATCATGCAGGAAATCCAGGCCAGGTTAGGCAGCAGTTGGAGCCATGCTTTCAGTTTGTTTACTGGCTCCCCCTCCCTCCCCGCACTACACTAAACTCCAGTCACGGGGAGGGGAGGGCGGAGTTTAGGACAGGCTTCTGTAGCTTCTGTGAAGCACTGTAGGTTCCGCCCCTCAATGACGCCGTGGAAGGAAACTTTTTTTTTTATGGATGCTGAGAGGGGGGAGGGATTTCTGCACTCTGCGGGCCAATTAAAAATGGATATCCGGCCGCATTTGGCCCGCGGGCCGTAGTTTGGACACCCCTGGCTTAAAGGGATACTGTCATGGGAAAAAAATTTTTTTTCAAAATGAATCAGTTAATAGTGCTGCTCCAGCAGAATTCTGCACTGAAATCCATTTCTCAAAAGAGCAAACAGATTTTTTTATATTCAATTTTGAAATCTGACACGGGGCTAGACATTTTGTCAATTTCCCAGCTGCCCCATGTCATGTGACTTGTGCCTGCACTTCAGGAGAGTAATGCTTTTTGGCAGGCTGCTGTTTCTCCTTCTCAATGTAACTGAAGGAGTCTCAGTGGGACATGGGTTTTTACAATTGAGTGTTGTTCTTAGATCTACCAGGCAGCTGTTATCTTGTGTTAGGGAGCTGTTATCTGGTTACCTTCCCATTGTTCTTTTGTTTGGCTGCTGGGGGGAAAAGGGAGGGGGTGATAATCACTCCAACTTGCAGTACAGCAGTAAAGAGTGATTGAAGTTTATCAGAGCACAAGTCACATGACATGGGGCAGCTGGGAAATTGACAAAATGTCTAGCCCCATGTCAGATTTCAAAATTGAATATAAAAAAATCTGTTTGCTCTTTTGAGAAATGGATTTCAGTGCAGAATTCTGCTGGAGCAGCACTATTAACTGATTCATTTTGAAAAAAAATGTTTTTCCCATGACAGTATCCCTTTAAGGACCCATTTTTGGGCAGATCCATGAGTTAGGAATCACTGCTCTGTGTCAGTCAGGTAGTTCTCATAAAGTTCCACACAGCTGTTAGGCAAGTGGTTAATGGCAACTACGGTAAGAAGCCTAACAAGTTAACAATAACAATGTCATCTGTCTATCCAGGCTATCGGATGAGACTGGGATCCAGCACAGACAAAAAGGACTCTGGCCGCCTTCATGTTGATTTTGCTCAAGCAAGAGATGACTTTTATGAGTGGGAATGCAAGCAGAGAATGCTTGCCAGAGAAGAACGGCATAGACGCAAATTAGAGGTAGACAAGCTGAGACCCCCGTCACCTCCAGCTATTATGCATTATTCAGAACACGAAGCAGCAATGCTTGCTGAGAAACTTAAAGGTAATCTTAAAGGGGACCTGTCACCCTAAGAAATAATTTCAAATTCTTTTCTATCATGTTAGTTGAGCAAAATAAACTTTACTTACACTGTATTTATTATTTAAATTTTGTTTCCTTCTGTTTTGGAATTATACAATCACAGCAAGCAGGCAGCAGCCATTTTGTGGACACATTTATTAAGGGAAATTGTGTATCACCCCAAAATCTTGTGTATGACCCAGAATGAGGGACCTAATGTCCATGTGCAGTGCCCTACACAATTATAGAGCCTCAGAAAGGAAGGGGGGAATGTGAGGAGAGCAGTGACATCTAGGAAGTGCTGAATGGAAAGTGAAAGTAATTGACTGCCCCTCCTCTATGCCACGGGCATAGAGGCGGGGCAGGTAATATTTGATTGACAGTTTAGATATTTAAACACCTTTATAACAGGTATGGATGTGTTAATGAAAAAAATTTTGGGGTTCCATATTTAATTTGGAAAGGACTTTCATTATGCAGTTTTTTATGTGTAGGTGACAGGTCCACTTTAATATGCTGTGTAACAGTTTCTACCAACATCTTTAGTGCAACTGCATTGCAAGATATGTAGTGGCTTTAGTCTAAATGGGTCACACTGCAGCTTGGGATAAATTGCCTGCAACAATAAGGTTTTAGAGATTATTTTCCAGGCTTCCAATTTAGATGCTTTCTAGTATGTACTGAACAGTACAAAATGTGTTTGTATAGTTTTCCACAGTCTCACAGTGTTTCTCTGAACCATGTAAAAATAAAAGCATAGTTGGGCATAGTGCTCTTCCCTTAAAGGAACAGTTCAGTGTGAAAATAAAAACTGTGTAAACAGATAGGCTGTGCAAAATAAAAAATGTTTCTAATATAGTTAGTTAGCCAAAAATGTAATGTATAAAGGCTGGAGTGACTGGATGTCTGACATAAGAGAACAGAACACTACTTCCTGCTTTTCAGCTCTCTAACTCTGAGTTAGTCAGTGACTTGAAGGGGGGCCACATGGTACATTTCTGTTCAGTGAGTTTGTAATTGATCCTCAGCATTCAGCTCAGATTCAAAAGCAATAGATATGACCCATGTGCCCCCCCCCCTCAAGTCTCTGATTGGTTACTGCCTGGTAGCCAGGGTAACCAGTCAAAGCAAACCAAGAGAGCTGAAAAGCAGGAAGTAGTGTTCTGGCTGACATGTTATACATCAAATCACTTCAGGATTTATACATTACATTTTTTGGCTAACTAACTATATTAGAAAAATCTATTTACCCAGTTTTTATTTTTACACTGAACAATTCCTTTAATATTGTTCCTCGGATCTTGTTGGATAGAATGGATGCAACATATGAATATGCATATTATGGTTTGGGTTTAGTTCATTACTTACAGACCCCATTATTTACAGGCAGACCAAATTTGATTTTACCTGGCTGTCCACGCTCAAAATGTAATTTGCCATCACATCTTCTTGCTGGGTAAATAGTGTGCATTGTCAGATGAGTAGGTGAGAGTAGCCAATAACCCACTCAAACAGATACAGGTACTGGGCCGTCTGTCTGTATGGCCAAATAACACATTATCAGTCCATTTGGCCAGCAGACTCTTCAGTTGGATACCTGGAGTGTTGGTCAGTGTACGAGCCCCTTTAAAGCAATCAACACAATGCTACTCTATGTTTTAAAAATAGATCTATACATCTTATTTTGGCATTCCATTCCATAATCTTCGGTACAAACAGAGACAAATGGGATGAATTTTCTTGTGCAGTGCTTATTCGTTGAGCCTTTAGGAATTCCCTGAAACTGGGAAATCTCAGCTGGTTTATACTCTAAAAGGCAACTCTGAAGGAAGCGCTTAAGATGGCCTTACACAATAAGATCCGCTCATTTGGTGAGGTGATCAAATGAGTGGATCTTTCCCCCGATATGCCCAATCTGGTTAATCTGAACGTTCGGCCTCAGGGGCGAACGACGGTATTAGAGCGAAGAGAATGGGTGCAGACAGGTTGAGGACCGCATCAAGTAGCCGATGCGGTCATAGATCGCCAAAAAAAATCAAACCTTCCAGATAGATATCTTGGCCAGATATCCATCGGGGAGGCCCGTTAAAAGACCCCGTACACTGGCAAATAAGATGCCGAATCGGTCTAAATAGACAGCTTTAATCTGCCAGTGTATGGCCACCTTTACTTAGAAAAAGGTGTTCATCTTAAGTTTATATCTATTATTTTATCCATAGATCAATTGGTGCAATAACTATAGTAAAGTGTTAGCAGTCATAGAATGCTAGAAACCAAGCAAGTTTCACCAAGAAGTAGAGCATAAGCCAAGGAGATTTCCACCCAGGTAAGTCAAAGTGTGAGGTTTATTCTATCCCACGTTTCAGTTCCTTCCCTGATGAAAGTTCCTGTAAGGAACTGAAACGTTGGACACAATAAACCTCAAACTTTATTGACTTACCTGGTTGGAAATCTCCTTGGTGTGCTCTGGCACAAAATTATGACATGATTTCGAAATTGGAGAATGTTGTTAACCAGAAGAAACCAGAACCTGATTATAAATTTGACTACAGACCTGACTCAAAACAGTTACCACTGTTTTGTGACGCATGAATTAAGGAACTGGGAGTTGCGTGACCTGGTTAAAGGAGAAAACTATACCCCCGAACAATGTAGGTTTTTTAAAAAAATATATTGCATAAAGCAGCTCTTATGTAAAACCCTGCTTCATGTATATAAACCATTTTCATAATAATATATGTGCTTAATAGTATGTGCCATTGGGAAATCCTAAATACAGAATTGCCATTTTAAGAAACAAGGGCCTTCCACTGCGATTCTACTTTTTACGGTGCACACAAACAAACCATATATGTTAGTACAGTGCTACGCAATATGTTGGCGCTATATAAATACATGTTAATAATAATAATAGGTCACATGAGCCAATTAACATACAGAGTTCTGTCTTTTGCTTACACACTTCTTCCTGTTACACTTAGAGCTGCAGTATTTCTGATCAGGTGATCTCTGAGGCAGCACGGAGAATATCATAAAATGGCTAAAAGGAAAAGATGTAAAAGGGCAATTTTTACATATATATATATATATATATATATATATATATATATATATATATATATATATATTTATTCCAGTTAGGTAAGATTCCTTAAAATTACACTTAATATTATGTATGTATCTGTTGCTTAAAGTGATACTGACACTAAAAAACTACTTTTTAAAATAAGAATGTACATTAAAAGTTACCTATAGGTCATGCCTATAGGTGGTGGGTTGAAACCAGGTCTGGATTAGGTTTTAAAATAGGCCATAGCATATCAGTTGCACAGGGGTGCAAACAGCACCCCCACCTACCCAATAATTAGTGACTGTCTATGGAATCTTACAGCAGCCCCTCCAGAATCCACAGATTGCCAGTCCACAGGTCAGAAAATAACTTGGTGTGTGCACTGGGGGTGCAGGGGAGCCGGGCTGTGGAGAAAAAGTGCCAGGACATGTACCTGGCAAAAAGGGCATAGGGAAAACACCAGGACTGGATCATTGTCTCCCTCATGACATGGGGTGGGTTGAAGATTCTGAATGTAGTTGCAGTTGAAAACCAAATGAAATCCCTTTTTTTCCCGCTGCATTCCTGATTTTGACTTTTAAAAACGATGAAACCAAAGTAAGTTCACCTCCAGGTAACTTAGTATCTGGCCCCTTCCACATTGTTTCATGATTTCAATTTGGAAGCACACAGGATATAATCAGCCAACCATTTTGCTTTACGAATACCTATAAAACCACTGAAAATGTTTAATTCATTTACATTGGAAAGTTGCTTAGATTTATATTTCCTTTCATTATGGGGGTGGGGGGGATGGCTTTGTTTAACATCCTACATAAGACAGGTAGCAGTATACTACATTCTGCATTCTGAGACTGCAGAACAGAACTGTGTACACTGTACTGCAAAAGTTAATTTTAGGGTTAAACAAACTGTTCATGGCCCATTATACGTTGTATATTATGACCAGCTACTCTTCAATAGGCGTAATGTGTTTTGTATGCTGTGCTGTGGGAAAAAGACCTTTATTTCTTTTCTAGTTCAAACACCTGTCTCCAAGTAATCACATTCAAAAACAGCTTTCCTACCCACAGGATTATTAAAGAAAATTACACAGGCAGGCTATAGAACCTGAGGTCATGACTTATGTAGACATGATGTCTAGACATCAGTAGCTTGCAGCCAAAGTGCCATTGATATTGGCCCACAAAATGTATTTTCTATGAGTGATAGAGAGAAATTGATAATAATGACTTTAGAACAGTCAGATTGGGAACATGTTTATGAAGATTTTCGTCCATTTAGGTCATGGGATACATTATGTGGAAGTGGAATGTCTAAAGTAAATAGACTTTAACTTTATTTTGAAAAACTTTTCACTACTTTTTTCAGTTCAGCTAAATGGGGAATTTGTTGGCGTTTTAAACCCCTATGGCCTGCTGCGAGTGGTTTCATGGTACTACTGTGATTGGTACGTAATAGAATTAATTGTCGAAGGGGTACGCCCCCGAAACGTTGTAACCTGTTTGGCTTGACATTAAATACGGGTAATAACCCTTGAGCAGATTTCGTGTGCTGGATTAATTCTATTATATACCATTTGTTGGGGGTGCCGTCCTCCTATGGTCCATGCACCGTGGACGTTGAAAGAGGGACCAGGTGTGCATCTGCATTTCGTTTGGCTGAACTACTGTGATTGGGTCATTGTTGATCTCATTATATTTCACATATATTATTAACATTCACATTTTATGTGATCACAGTGTGATTATTTTAAGAAAAACAAACAAAAAAACGACTATTGCTTTTTTAGATGATACCAAATTTTGTGAAGCCATCACCGTGCTTTTTACTTGGATTGAGCGAGGAGAAGTAAACAGGCGATCAGCAAACCAATTTTATTCCATGATCCAGTCAGCAAACAGTCACGTACGGCGACTTATGAATGAGAAGGCAGCTGATGAAGAAAAAATGGAAGACGCCAAGGAGATCTTTAAAACAGCACTTTTTGGGATTCTCACTCAATGTAAGTACCACTATTTGCTCCAAAAGCCTACGTTTGGGGTAAATAACATAAGTAGTGGGGCCATGAAGAAGGAACAACAACTTTTCAAAGGTGAGCTGTAAATCTGATTGCTTTCTGTTAATAATAATAATCACTAGATCAGTGATATTTTCTTTGTGGAACAAGGCAAATGCTTCCAAAAACACATGATCATAACCAAATTTTATTTCACTTATTCTATATTACTGCATTAGTCTTATTTATTTGAATGTCCAATAAGTTTACCATAGTCCTATAATTACTTGTTTGAGAAACTTTGACTAACTGTAGGCATATGTTTTTACAAACCAAAGTGGTCTTGAATTTTTCGTTTGTCTTCCAACTTTTTGAAAATACATATCAGTGACTATAACATTATGTTTAAAAAAAAAAAACCTTATGCATAGGAAAAAATAAAACCTATTGCATTAACACAGGCATTGTCCGTGTACTATAAGGCTTTACTTTGTTATGGTCTGAGCATTGTGTATTCAGATCTCATGTGAGTTGCTGTATTTGTGAGGAACTGCAAAGGTTTGCAAGAGAGGTATCGAGAGGGATAGTCATGTCTGGATGTCACAGGCAGCATGCTAGTTTATAACCAATACAAACATCTCCCTTGTAAGGGTCGGTCCCAGGAAAAAATCAACAGTCCATGAACAATTATATCCTTATAAATAGTGTAAAGTTTTGTTATATCTTTGCTTCAGGTCTAGTAATCCATAGAGATAAATATATGTTTCAAAGAACAAACTGCTGAATGTTTCCTGCTAAATGGTGTTTTAGTAGAGCCAGAGCAAGCAAAATACTATCCGAAGATGCAGAACGCATGATGATAGAGCTTCACCTGTCTTGAGGCTTCAAAAACAGTTTAGGATATACACACAGGGCAACATTTTGGGCAGTAAAAACTAATTTGTGCTACCTAGCACATACATCTTAACAAACATGCCCAGCAGGTGAGGCACGCCTGAGCACAATTTGAGAATATCTCTGATTTAAATCCAAACTGTTTTTCTTAGCAATAGATAGAAAATTGTGCACAAGCAAAGAACGTCGCCCTACATTATTTACAATAAGAAACAAATCATTTATAAAATGCTTTTTTTTTCATGAATTTGGTTTGGCAATCTGCTAGTATTTCATAAGCTAGTTGTATATTGTACAACCAAGTCTGCATTTCATTGCAGGTATTAGATTAGTTGTGTGTTTTCTTCTGCCCTGGCATGGAAAACAGATTTCATAGACAATACATCAAGAATCAGAGCAGCAGAAAACAAAATTGCAAGGTTAACAAGATACACCCAGAAAATTAAATTACTCTCTGATGTTTTACAGGCTGTCTGCCTACCATTACAGCAAAATGGAAATGCTATGGGTCTGACAACATCTGTGTCCTTCAGAAATGTCACATTAAGACTCAGTATGGTATCTTAATTGTAAGCAGATTCTTAAAACTTACTGGGATCTTTAAACTACCTCCATATTCTGAAGAAAACATATTTGTGCATTAACTATCAATGTCTCATGATCAAATGACCTTAGCAATGAAAAACATTGATGGAGGTCTATATAGGTCTATATAATGAATAATTTACCCCCTGCTGTAAAATATATTGTACGTCCTGTATGAATGGATTGTTCATATCCTCATATTTTACAACAGCGGGCTACATTATTTATTGGAGGACACAAGTTGCAGTCATGAGTCATGACAAAGATTACATCACTGAACACATAACCGATGACTTCACTAAGCACCATTTATAAGGATATAATTTGCAGGATATTCATGGCACTTGTGCATTACATATTTATATCGTCATCATTAGTATTACTTGTCACTGCTTGCATTAAATAATATATCCAAGGATACCCATTTTAGTTGCAGAACTTTATTTTCATTTTCAGATGGAACATGTACTTTACAGCAAAGTAGAAGTAATTGAACACCATGCTGTCTACCATACTGTCCAGCATCTATTTCCCAAACCAAGGGTATGAATATGTAAGGGGTGCCTCATTTGCTGCTATCAGCATTTACTCTTGGAAGGCTTTCAACTATATTTTACAAACTCATTGAATGGATTTGCTTCCATTCAGCCAGAAAAGCATTAGTAAGGTTGAGCACTGATGTTTAGGATTAGGACTGACTTTAAGGAACACCAAAAAATGAAAGTATTTTAAAGGAATGACAATATCATGTGTTGTTGCCCTGCACTGGTAAAACTGGTGTATTTGCTTCAGAAACTCTACTATAGTTTATATAAACAAGCTGCTGTGTAGCCATGGGGGCAGCAATTCAAGTGCAGGGTACACAGTAGATAACAAATATGTTAATAAATATGTTCTGAAGATATGATAAGATATGGTATAGGAACTATGATGGACAACATTGTAGGCATGGACCCTCATTGCCATAGGGCTCCTGTAACTTCCAGCTGATACAGCCGGCACCTGTATGTAGTGCATCATTTCTAGTCCTATCTTTTGTGATATAATCTTTAAAAAAAGTAGCAGCATTTGTCATAAAGGTAAACATTTAATGAATATTGAAATTGTGATATTTTTCAGCAAATGAGGCATATAATATGAAAAGGCAAATGTTTCTGGCAATATATATATATATATATATATATATATATATATATATATATATATATATATATATATTTGGTGGAATAATGCATTAAAAATACATTTTACCCAAGTTAAATAGTACTTAGCAAACCCTAGTGTTAGATCTTTGTCTAAACTTCAGAGTATTCGAGAGACGCTTGGGGGACACATCTCCAACACTAAAACCATGTAAGTACAAAAGACACAACTGGGTGGCTATTGATAATGTCCTTGAACATTATCCATAGGAACCAGGTGTCTTTATTTTGCTTTTTCTGGAATGACCACAACATAAATTGCTTGTCTTGTTTGACTTCCTTGTTCACTAAAGTTGAGCAGATTGTGGCCGTTTTCAACGCTTCTACCAGACAAAAAGCATGGGACCATTTCTCGAAAGCTCAACGCAAGAATATTGACATTTGGCGAAAACACTGTGAGGTGGGTGTGCTTGTTTGTTTCTTTCCATCACTCTCATTAATTAGAAAACAAATATTTCAGGATGAGTATTAGAATATTATTCATTGGCGGTTCAAGGTGGGTTTAAAGGCATTTTGGAAGTGTGCATTTTGAGCATGAGGCAAATTTGTATTCCCTGGTGAATACTCAAGAATCAGACCTACACATAATAGCAGAGTCTCCTAACAGGTTTGTGAGAAACCATATCATTCTCTTTATAGATCTCTTACTAGAGATGTTATAGGCTTAATACTTCTTTCTGACTAATGTTTTGCTAAAGGGACGGTAATGTTAACGTTTGATATTTCCTAACAACAGAAGCTTCTGTGGTTTTTCTTTTCTGGGTAACATGGGTAAATTGTAACTGTTACATAGGGGTATATTTAATAACATTGGAGGAAACATCACCAATGATTTTGCCCTTAACAACCAATTACAATAAGATTGTAACAGTCACCTACAAGTTAGAAAACAAAAGATCTGATTGGTTGTTATGGGCAGGATGTTTAGCCTAATTTTTAATAAATATGATAAATATGCGCCTTAGTGTTACTGTGTCTTTAAAAAGTATGGCGTTTCACAACAGGAGGAATGCAGTGTGTTTAAAGCTGCCCTCAGATTTTACCCACATTGCTGTTATTTTTCTTTCACTCTCCTACACATATAAAATAAGCGAATACTGGAAGTTGAGTTGACAGATAGATGTCCATATCATTCACAATTAGCTGAAGGAATAGCGTGATCTCATTGGTTATTAGTTACATATATTTATATTGTGTATATGTAATGCCAGCAATTCACATTATGGGTACAATTGTTACAAGTACAGGTATGGGACCTGTTATCCAGAATGTTCGGGACCTGGGGTTTTCCGGATAACGGATCTTTCCGTAATTTGGGTCTTCATGCCTTAAGTCTACTAGAAATTCATTTAAACGTCAAATAAACCCAACAGGCAGGTTTTGCTTCCAATAAGGATTAATTATATCTTCGTTGGGATCAAGTACAAGCTACTGTTTTATTATTACAGAGAAAAAGGAAATCATTTTTAAAAATTTGGATTATTTAGATAAAATGGAGTCTATGGGAGACAGCCATTCCGTAATTCGGATCTTTCTGGATATCGGGTTTCCGGATAAGGGATCCTATACCTGTATAAATATTATGGTACCTTTTGGGTGAGCGTGCACCTTTCTTTCAAGCTTGAGCATGTTACTGTGTGCTTTCATTTTCTTACCTGTAAATGCATGTCCTTTATTTCAAATTTAATCTTTAAATGATTAATTCAGGATCCTCTTCTGGCCTTTTTAAGTTTTATTATGGTCACTCAGCTTCCATTTCTTGTTCAGAAATTGCATTTTCTGTGAACCTGTATTTAATCAAGTAAGTAATCCATCTTCTCATTTAACGCTTTATTAAATGAAGTGCTCTGGGGCCTTTTTATCAAGCTCTTTCATTATACTACATATGTGCATATTATTCGGGTAAAAAGTATGAAACAACAATGGTAATGTATGTTATTGAACATCAGGTAGAATTGTATAATAGGAATATACTAGAAACCTCCAGTGTTATGGGTCCTACTGGTGCTAAATCAACCCCAGCACTGTTTAGAATGGACTTTAAGACTTCTTGAGGTTGGGGAATCCAGCTTGTTCTGAGCAGTCCAATAAAATACCTGTGTCTGTAGTTGTTTGCTATTCTGACTTCTCCAATTGCATACAGCCAATAGAATAATGTTGTTTGTTATGAATGAATAATAATAATGAGAATGACAATAACTGCAATTTGTTTGTGATTTCTTGTTCTAAAAATCTGTTTAAATCTGTTCTTATGCTTTAGGTTATGTTTTAGCTGTCAAATGTAGTTGATATATTGTAGCTGTCAAGTATGTAGAGGAGGATAATTATATATGTACGTGTATAGAGAGAGAGAGAGAGAGAGAGAGAGAGAGAGAGAGAGAGAGATGTTGACATTGTTTGCAGTCATGGTGATCATCACTACAAATTGACTTGGGATGGCATAGATTGTATATCTGGCCCTTCTGAGATAACAGGTGGTGAACCTGTTATAATGGAAAGAAAATATATAATAGCACACTAAACTGTATGTCAGGATTACATTTTCTCACAAAAGAAGGCAATGTATTTAGCATTTCCTTAAGTTTATTTTTTACATTATTTTTAAATTAATACCCCTTGGAGAGTAAGGATCATATGACAAGTGGAGATTTTCAGCTACTGTTTGTAGCTGTAGATATGTTCCATTGTTTTTGTGAGGGCTTACTAAACCTTATTGAAACCCAAGTCAGTTTCTTGCCATCTGTCGCAACTATAACCATTTTATCTATTAAATCAATGGACATTCCAATGCATATTTCTGCCAAATTAAGTCTTGGCTATATTAGCCTTATTTTTAGGCAAAAAAGTGTTCTCATATTATCTTTGGTTTATACATTATGGTCCCAGCCAATAACGAGGCAACAATAATTCATTCTGAGTCTTTAGTAGAAGTGACCAGATTCAAAAAGTTACCAGGATATTTTGGGGTATATTTATCAAAGAGTGAAGTTAGAGATCACCACAGTCTGCTAGAGTGAAATTCTGCCACTCTCCATTCATTTCTATGGGATTTTGAAAGGATGAACTTTCACTTTTACCCATTGATAAATACTCTTTTAAAAATCCCATAGAAATGAAAGGAGAGTGGTGGAATTTCACTCTAGAGGACTGTGGCGATCTCTAACTTCACTCTTAAATATACCCCTTTGGCTTGTGAGTTCATCCAAAGTTTAATACTTTTGCCAGATTTTTTTTTTATATAAAGTGTTCATGTCAATTAGAAGAAATGAGAAAATTAGGAAACAGAAATATTTCAGTACATTTGTGCTTGTCCTGAGTTAAAGGTCTCAGATTAAATGCAGTTCACAACCAAGCACTGTGTGTAACAGGTTTGTAAATGAAAATAATCTTCTCATCAGTAACCATCCTTTTTGCAGAAACTGAGCTTGATAACTAGGCCTCTGTTTTCTCATTCTGCAGTTCACTTTGTTTTAGACAAAGAAAGTTAAGCAATTATTCTCTTAAAGTAAACCATTATATGTTATAGGACTATTCTGTACCAGTGTACAATATGATTTCAATTATGGTTACAGGACTTAATTTATATATGCCACTTATGTACAGTAAATACGGGTTTGGTAAGTAGCAACCATAGAATTGTGTTTGTGTTCTTTGAAGTCGAAAGCATTTTTATTACAGTATGTAATTTTCAAAAATTTGAATGGAAAATATATCCTGTTCCTGAGTAGAATATTTCTTACATTTGTTTCCTTTGTGCAGCAAAGGGTGAGGATTGAATTTGTTCCTGTTTAACAAATATTACCCAATAAGAATCCCTTGTGGTTTAGTAGTATCATTTGGACCAAGGATTCTATATATAAAGGATCAACCGTAAAATCTAGCACTATATCAGAACAGATTTAGTCCTTCTTGGAAAGCTGCAGTGCATGTTGTAAACTATGTCTAGTGGGACACTGGGCCTTATATTGAAGGAGACAAAAATTGGTTTGCTATTGAATGTTTGTCAAGGTGGAATGTTTGTCAAAAGAGTTTTGCCCTGTAGAGTTCGCCCACCTATGCGGAGCCATTTACTTTGTGAGCAGAATCACACCTCTGTGAGTTTCAGATGTCACCTCTCTGAAAAGTTACAATTGCCATTGTGATTGGATTAGTGGAAGAGTTTATATGCCAAGGATTTCCCACTCCAGTCAGTTTAACTGAAGAAGCTGCTCGGATGAGTAGTGAAATGTCTTCAATTATTACTCAGCAAGTCCAGTTGTTTTAGAATTACTTATACAATGACCTGGATGAATGAAAATCATCATAGTCATACTCCTACATCATAGTTGTCTGCTGATAGACAAGTCTTTTTATAGGTAGCACGTACTGCAATAATTGTCAATCAGCTTAATATTGCTCACTAATTTACCTTAATTTATTTGTTATTTATGTTTGATATTTGTTACTTGTGTTATACACTACTATGCAAATATACCGAAAGCTATTTTCTAAAAATGCTAGTGGAATTCTCTTTTGTGTCTAACCCTATTGGTTTGACTACTTTTAAGCTTCCCTTAATACTGGTAGTATTTATCTTTGATGCCAGGATGCAGTCCTGTTGAACATAGTTTATAATAGGAGTTTGTTGATATTTACAACAATATGAAACCATGTTTTTAGAAGTGGAAAGGCATACCAGAAGCCTACAAAAGTGTATTTAGGATAATATAAAAATATAAGGGGCTGGCTCAGGATCCTAGTGGCATTTTGAGGAGATTGTTTGGAGGTGATTTTGAAGTGGAATCAAGGAAGTAAGGCACAGCTTTGTGTCCTTAAAGGGGAACTATCGCGAAAATCTAATTTTCCCAGCGGACAGATAGGATGAAAATAATAATATTCTCAAATATATTCATTTAACAGAAATGCTCACTTTTTGAAGGGCATTCAATAATATTACAGGGAGTTAGAATGCTTTCTCTGAGAGCCAGTTCAAGCAATTGCTGAATGGGAGTGGCTATACCCCAACTGTGATGTCACGTAGCAACTAGCAAAGTCCCACCCTCTTCATGCTGAAGTCAAAGCATCCACACACCAACTGCATTCTCTGGAATCTCATTCTGAGAACAGTAAGGCTGTTATTCTTTTATAGTGTGAAAATGCTGATTTTATTGGCAGAATTAGGTTTTCACACTCTCCCAGATCAAAGGCAGGACAGTGCATGGTATTTTTTTTTTTGCACATTGCACCTCGCCTCACATGTTGCATATGTCTCTGTAGGTCAATAACAACCAGCCAGCAATTCACTTTGAACAGGCTACTTACTACTGATTCAAAATATGGGTAATTGAACTGGTACAAATTAGCACCTTGGTTTGAAATCACCATCTTTCTGTCTATACATGTATGTGTGTGACAGTGTGCTTGTGTGTGATTTAGTCTCCCAGAAACTTGTTTGTGTTTGCTTCAGAAACAGCCATGGAGCCGCAATTCAAGTTGAAATAGGGCTAAAAGGCACAGGTTTTATAGCAAATAAGCTCTGTACAATACAATGGATTTAGTTATTTTATAAGTATTTAAACCTATTGTATTCATTTATCTGTTGCCCGCTTATTTGCTTCCATGGCTAGCAAGCATCTTATTTTTATTTTCTAAACAATAGTAATGTTTCTGAGGCAAACACTCCAGTTTTACAAGAGAACCAAGAGTTCATCCTTATTTCATGCTTGAGCATATGGCCTGTATGGAAGATCTGAGCCTGTAAAGTAGTATGCATGTGCATGGGTTATTCACTGGTAGCAATCATAGCCCAGGCTGCAGGACATTGATACAGCTCAGGCACTTTTGGGCTCAGCTATCTGGCACTGATTGGGAAGGTGCCACAGGGTGGGCTGCCCAGGGAAGTGGCCCAAACAGTGATCTGGTACTGGAACCTTATGCATTGGCAGTAGCACTGGCACTTCTATACACTGGCATTTCCAAACACACTGCCATTAGCACTGGCTTTTGCATACACTAGCATTGGTACTTGTACTTCAAACACTTCAAGGCACTTTCATACATTGGCACCACCACATACATTACCATTGGCATTTGTACTTCCATACACAGGGACTCCCATACATCGGCACTGGCACCACCACATACAGTTTGATTTGTACTCGCACATTACCATTTGGTACTGGAAATTCCATACACTGGCATTGCCATTTGCACCTTCACACATACCGTCATTGGTACTGACACTTCTATACTCAGACACTTCCGCACATTTGTACTGCGCCAACTCATACTGTGACTAGGGTTGCCACCTTTTCTGGACAAAAATACTGGCCTTCCTATATATGTATCTCTTTTCCCTATTAACCCTTTAAGTGCCACAGAACGTAGAATCTACGTTCTGTGGAAAAGTAACTTGAAATGCCACAGAACGTAGATTCTACGTTCTGTAGCACTTCCGGGTTCTGGAGCGGAGGAGCGGCTGTTAGAGCCGCTCGCTCCGTTCCGCTTCGATCCCCTGCCCCTAGGCAACGAGCAGAGCAGGGGATCGAGTGGCCCCTGGGGCCCAAAAACAGCAGCAGGCACGTGTTACTTACGTGTCCTGCTGCTGCAGCCTGCACTGCGATGATCACCTCCGCCCCCACAGCACAGAGACACGCAGATCGTCGCAGATGTCTTCCTGGGACCCCTCCACATCGTGTGCAACAGTCTTCAGCGACTTTTTCAGGTTAGTGCAACAATTACACACACAAACACACCAACACACACTTATTACAGTAATACACACTTAGATTCACACTTACACACACTTACACATACATTTTTGGGGATTGGGGGGGTCACTTACACTCACTGCACTTACACACACGTGCACACGCACACACGCGCACATAACATGTAATTTACCATTTGTACACACGCACACGCACATACATGGCATTGTGGCTTTTTTTTTTTTTCTTATCGCATCGTCTCTTTTTTTTGCTGAAAAAAATGTTTTATTGCCATTACGAATACTGTATTCGCTAACCGTACTGTGCAATATCTTTTGTATGTTATTTCGGTGATTATATTGCAATTTTGGGTATTTTGGTGCATTTTTAGCCATTTTATTGAATTTTTAGCCATTTTATTGCATTTTCAGCTCTGCATATGTTGTGTTCACTTGTTTCTAGCCGTATAACCTGTTTGGCCCAGCTAAAATATTCAAACTGTGATTCTGATGGCCGATAACACTATTCTGGAAAAAAAACATTGATTTTTGTGGTTTTATTGGATTTTTTTTCATTTCACTCTTTACTGCCTTATTTTGTTTTGCCTTGTAAATTTTATCTACTATATATCCATTTGGGGGTCTCTGTGCGCCACATAGCTTGGTATATCTATGCATATTGGGCATCAAAGTGTTCAGTAGACCCCTGGCGTTCATATTTAGGATGTTTTATGCTGATACGTTACGAAATGTGGGGCATATAATGGGGTAAAATTCAAGCTTTGTGACGATTTTCAGAAATTTGATAAAAACCATTATGTTCAGCATTGCTTTGCAGTTTGGCAGTTTGTAGTAGAAACACTTATTTACCCATATTGGATTTGTCAGAATGTGTACTTTCTGAAAATATATGGTTTTCTGGGGTCTCTGTACTGTTAGGGGGGTCTAATGTCGCATAATACACACACCAGACGCTTATATTGCAGCAGCCAGCGCGTCAGCTATGAAAATGTATATACACTATTGTCATTTGGTGGTCTCTGTGCGCCACATAGTTTGGTATATCTATGCATATTGGGCATCAAAGTGTTCAGTAGACCTCTGGCGTTCATATTTAGGATGTTTTATGCTGATACGTTACGAAACGTGGAGCATATAATGGGGTAAAATTCAATCTTTGTTACGATTTTCAGAAATTTGATAAAAACCGTTATGTTCAGCATTGCTTTGCAGTTTGGCAGTTTGTAGTAGAAACACTTATTTACCCACCTTGGATTCGTCAGAATGTGTACTTTCTGAAAATATATGGTTTTCTGGGGTCTCTGTACTGTTAGGTGGTCTAATGTCGCATAATACACACACCGGGTGGTTATATTGCAGCAGCCAGCGCGTCAGCCGTGAAAATGTCTATACATATTGTCATTTGGGGGTCTCTGTGCGCCACATAGTTTGGTATATCTATGCACATTGGGCATCAAACTATTTAGTAGACCCGTATGTTTATATTTAGGATGCTTTATGCTGGTAATGATACATGGACAATACGATGCTGGAAAGTTGAAGCATTGAGGCAATTTTCAGATATTTCACCAAAACCGACAACTTTGGGAAAGCCTTTTGACTCCGTAGTTTGGTGCAGAAAGGCATGGGTACCCATTTTAGATTCGGTAGAATGTGTACTTTCCAAAAATGTATGGGTTTGGGGGGTAAACATATATTTCTGTGTTTTTACCCCACAAAAATGCAGTTAATGTGTTGATCTTTCATTAGCTGAAGTTACCCACAGGACTATTTGTATGCACTAACTTAATTTTGAGGCCTCTAAATGCCAGATACTTTGGTAAACCTATGAACAATGGCCACCAAACTGTTCGGAGGAACCCTGGCAATCATATTTAGGGTGCTTTTTCTTGGTGCGTAACGATACATGGGTGATATGGTGCTGAGAAGTTGAAGCTTTGAGGCAATTTTCAGATATTTCACCAAAACCGACAATTGTGGGAAAGCCTTGCGACTCAGTAGTTTGGAGCAGAAAGGCATGGGTACCCATTTTAGATTCGGTAGAATGTGTACTTTCCAAAAATATATGGGTTTGGGGGGTAAACATATATTTCTGTGTTTTTACCCCACAAAAAATGCAGTCAATGTGTTGATTTCTCAGTAGCTGAAGTAAAGTACTGATCAATTTGGATGTGCTAACTTCATATTGGTGTCTCTAAATGCCAGATACTTTGGTAAACCTATGCATAATGGGTATCAAACTGTTCAGTGGACCCCTGGCAATCATATTTCAGGTGCTTTTTCTTGGTACCTAATATAGTTTGGGATATGCGGAGCAGCAAAATAAAACCTTTGAAATGATTTTTCAGAATTTTGAATTTTTTTTTGAAAAACCGCTATGTTCAGACAAGCTTTTATGTTTGGTAGTTGGGAGTAGAGAGACATAGTTACCCATTTTGTAATCGGCAGAATGTGTACTTTTCAAAAATGTATGGTTTTCTGGGGTAAACCTACGGTTTCAGGAGTTTTTGCCTTGGAATCTAAAGCATGCCGTTTTCTGCCTTAGTGCTTTCAAAATTCGGCAATATACTGCCGGGAGTTTTTGAGGTACAGAAGTCCTAAATCTCCCTAAAACTATACATATCTGGTATTGGCATGTTCGAGAGACATAAGGCTTTCCAAATCAGTTGGATTTTCATCCGTAAAATGAAATATTTTTCTGGTATAAATTGATATACGATGAAAAATGGTAATTTTTCATTTTTTTTTGGTATTTAGCACTATAAATTTTTTTGCACAGGTGGAAATACATGAAAACTCAGGCAGATTTAGAAAGCTCAGTTTCTACCGAAAAAAACAATGTATAGTTTTCCTAGGTAAACTATAGGTTTCCCCTCAGAAAATGCCCCTAAAGTGAGAGAGCACAAAATGTTTCAAAAACGGCTGGCATTTCGCGTAACCAAAATGTGAAATTCTGCTGGCACTTAAAGGGTTAATAACATTGGATCAACCATAATATTTACTGGTCAGGTGGCAACCCTAACTGTGACATTGGCACTTCTGTACATTGGCACAACCACTGGCACCTCCACACACACTGGCATTGTTACCAGGACTTCCTTACAGGCACCTCAGGTGTTCACTGGCATTGGTACTGCTACTTTCACATACTGGCATTGGTACTGCCAGCTACACCTACCCTCCTTATATGTACACCTGCCTCACCCACCTTCCACTTTCACACTCACCCCTGCTACTTCTATCACTCTCATACCCACTCCTGCAACTCCTACCATCCACTCATGTTCACCCCTGCAACCCCTACCATGCACTCACACACTCACCCCTGTAACTCCTACCATCCACTCACGCTCACCACTGCAACCCCTACCATCCACTCTCACACTCACCCCTGCAACAGCAAGCTGCCTCAGGCGGCGGAGGGGCCAGGATCGCCCCAGGTTTAGTAACGATTTAAAGTGCATGGTGTGACCTCCGCATATTTCACACTCCTTGCTGCTATGTGAGGGTTGGTTGGCTGCCTATCCTAAGGCCAGGGAGCAAACATAGGGCATGAAGTAGTGATGTGTGGGCCTACCTGACACCCGCAGGTTCGGGCCAACCTTGCACCCCCCTTTCCGGGTCACAGGCAGGTCTGGGTTGAGCTCTTCTTCCTATTCCTTTTTATAGATGCGCGCCTGTTCGCCCTCCCCTTTTGTGACATTATTGGCGGGGCGGTGCGGGTCTATAAAAGGTAGGGGGAAGGCGGGCGGGTATTGGGCAGGTGTGGGTAAAACCTGACCCGCACATCACTAGGGAGAACCTTTAGAGAGCTACTATTATAGGTGTAATGCTTGTAGATTGGATAGTTTACATGAACCCTTTAAGTGCCAGCAGAATTTGACATTTCGGTTTCACGAAATGCCAGACGTTTTTGAAACATTTTGTGCTCTTTCACTTTCTTTCATTTTCTGAGGGGAAACCTTTAGTTTCCTTAGGAAAAACATACATTGTTTTTTTCGGGAGAACCTGAGCTTTCTAAATCCGAGTTTCATGTATTTCCACCTCTGCAAAAAGATTTATAGCGCTAAATACCAATGAAAAATTCCTATTTTTAATAATATATGAATTTATACCAAAAAAATATTTTTATTTACTCATGAAAATCCAACTGCTTTGGAAAGCCTCATGTCGCTCGAACATTGCCAATACCAGATATGTATAGTTTTAGTGAGATTTAGTACTTCTGTATAGCAAAAACTCCCTGCAGTATATTACCGAATTTTCAAACTACTAAGGCAGAAAACGGCATATTTTAGTTTTCAAGGCCAAAAAATCCTGAAACAGTAGGTTTACCCCAGTAAACCATTTAGTTTTGAAAAGTACACATTCTGCTGATTCCAAAATGGGTAACTGTGTCTCTCTACTCCTAACTACCAAACATAAAAGCTTGTCTGAATTTAGCAGTTTTGATGAAAATGTATTAAAATTCTGAAAAAAACACTTCAAAGATTTTATTTTGCTGCCCCTGATATCCACACTGTATTAGGTACCAAGAAAAAGCACCCTGAATATGATTGCCAGGGGTCCACTGAGCAAGGTGATGCCCATTGTGCATAGGTTTACCAAAGTTTATGGCTTTTAGAGACACCAATATGAAGTAAGCGCATAAAAATAGTCCTGTGGGTAACTTCAGCTAATGAAAAATCAACACATTGACTGCATTTTTGTGGGGTAAAAACACAGAAATATATGTTTACCCCCCAAAACCATATATTTTTGGAAAGTACACATTCTACTGAACCTAAAATGGTGACCCATGCCTTTCTGCACCAAACTACGGAGTCAAAAGGCTTTCCCAAAAATGGTGGTTTTGGTGAAATAACTGAAAATTGCCTCAAAGTTTCAACTTTCCAGCAACGTCCATGTATCATTATCAGCATAAAGCATCCTAAATATGAATGCTGGGGGTCTACTAAACAGTTTGATGCCCAATATGCATAGATTTACCAAACTATGTTGCGCACGGTGACCCCAAATGGATATATGTTAGACAAAATTTACATGGGCAAAAAGAAGCAACAAAGAACAATGGTAAATAAAAACCACAAAAAGCAATGCTTTTTTTCCCACCTAGTATAATCAGCAGTCAGAATTACTGTTTGAATATTTTAGCTTGGCCACATATGTTTTACAGACAGAAGCAAGCAAACAACACCCATGCAGAGCTGAAAATGCAATAAAATAGCTAAAAAATACTATAAAATGGCTAAAAATGCACCAAAATCACAAAATTGCAATATAATAACAGAATTAGCATGCAAAAGGTATGCGCAGTACTGTTAGGGAATACGCTATTCACAATGGCAATAAAACATTTTTTTCAGGCAAAAATAAAAAAGGGTGCACTTGCTCAGTCTGCTACCCAGTGGCAAAGCTTTGGATGTGAGTTTAACCCTTTCCCTGCCAGCCATTTTGTCCTAAATGCAACATCTACTGCCAAGCAGTTTTTTTAGACTTTTTGTACTCTTTCACTTTAAGGGCTTTTCCTGGGGGGGGGGGTCTTTTAGTTTACCCAGGAAAACAATATATTGTTTTTTTCAGGACAACCTGAGTTTTCAAAATATGCTAGAATTTTGGTGTCCACTTCTGTAAAAATATATAGGCTTCTAAGTGTAAAATCATGTTTCACATAGTACAATCACATATATCAGAAACATAATTTATTTTATGTACAAGAACACAGCCGATTTGTATAATTCTGTCTCCTGAATGCACAATACCAAAATATATAGTTTTATGGAGATTTCTCACTTGTATATATCAATATCTATAAGCAGTACATGGCCAGATTTCCAAAGCAGCGCTCCACAAAATGGCATACTTCTGATTTCAAGGCCAAACATTCCACTAACAGTAGGTTTACACTAGAAAACTACCCATTATTAGAAAGAGCAGATTCTGGGAAATCAAAAATGGGTAAATATATCGTTGTACTCCAAACTACCAAGTTGCAATTTTTTCCTAAATTTATAATTTTATATAGAAATTGGTGAATTTTTTGAAAAATGATATCTCCCACACATCATTAGGACGAATGTACCCAGGAGTCCATCGAACAGTTTGATGCCCAATATGTATAGGTTTACCTAAGCAGGTGGCATATAGGGGCCCCAAAATGAAGACTTCTATAAGGTACTGCAAAATCAACACATTTACATAGTTTTTTTTGGGGGGGGGGGAGATAGAAAAAAGTATGTTCACCCCAGAAAACCATATATTTTCAGAAAGTACACATTACACATAGATATACCAAAGTAGCTGGCATGTGCGGGCCCCAAATAAAAATTGTGCATATGAGTTTCTCCGCTGCCGATTTGCCTTCTTTGCACAAAGACCTGTGACTGCGCATTGTATGCCAGAAGATTCTCCTAACAGCAGAAAGACCCCCCAAAACCATATATTTTTGGAAAGTAGACATTTTGATGAAACCAACAAAGATAAAGACATCTTTCTATACCAAACTACAAATCTATTCTAAACAGAGGTTTTTACATTTCTGAAAATTGCCTAAAAATGTTGCAGTTTGCCGCATTTATCTCACACAATGAGATACAATCGCTGCAATCCCTGGAGGTGGAGTATGCAGAGCTATTGCGAAGCAGAAAGTGCGTGGGTGGCTCTGCAGGGAGGAGGAGGTAAGTGAAGTAGCAGATGCGTCATGCGCTTGCGTCTGCTACTTTGGAAGTCAGACCTGAAACGATCGCGTCTCAGATTAGACGGTGGCAAAAGCCACAGATGCAGCGAGAACAGCTCAGCTGCTAAAGAACGTACCTAGTACGTTCTTGGCAGCCTGAGCATTTGCCTGCCAGCACATAGGCTGTACATGCTTGGCAAGCAAAGGGTTAGATGCCACTTTGCCATCTGAACGTGAAGCTATTGCTGAAGCCAATGACCATGAAATATCCTAGGGACGCTGCATGAGCTTTCAAGCCTTAAGGTGGCCATACACGGGCCGATAAAAGCTGCCGACAGACTGTGTCGGCAGCTTATTGGCCCGTGTATGGGGGCCCCCGACGGGCTTCCCCGATCGAGATCTGGCCGAAAGTCGGCCAGATCTCGATCGGATGGGGTTAAAAATCCCGTCGGATCGCGGCCGCATCTGTTCGTTAATGCGGTACCGCGATCCGACCGCCCGTTTGCGAGCGCTAGGATCCGATCGTTGGGCCCTAGGGCCCACGATCGGATCAGCCCGATATTGCCCACCTCAAGGTGGGCATATCGGAGGAAGATCCGCTCGTTTGGCGACATCGCCAAACGAGCGGATCTATCCGTGTATGGCCACCTTAAGTCCCTCTGATAACCGCAAGTGATTGCTTATGGTTTGTTATGTGAGCGCCTGAGAGAGAGCAGCGCCACTGCATCAGCCAGAGACTGCAAGAGACTTGCGCCTATGATAGATGATAGGTGGCTATGAAAAGAAAATACAATCATTCAACATGGGTTCCATATTGCACTATGACGTTTCAGATACAGTATTTGGACACAGGAGGCAAATTCTCATTAATGTAGATTAGGCTTCAGCACTTCCAAATATGGGGTCTGGACAGCTTTATAGATAGACAAGTGGTGAGCTACTATCCCATTGATTGATGGGAAAGGGGTGGATAATAATGACGCCTGCATCTTTTTTACAGCCAAACAGAAATTCATATATCTGAAAATTGTTGACATTTGTGACACTATGAAGTTCACCTTAAACCTGCACCCAGCAAAAAAGTTTGCTCATACCCAGAGGGCAGCTCTAAGCTTGACTGTCCTTACTGTTTAACACTTAACAGGACTAACATTACCTTCATCGCCCATTTCACTCTTTTATGAATAAACAGAAATAAAACTTTGCCAATATGTTTTACTAGATGTTTATATGACAATAAAGTTAGTTACCAATGCTCATTTGAGAAAAAAAGGGTATGTTACTCCTTTAATAGCTAGAAGGAAAATAGAGACACCTGCTGGGGTGGGATGTATAGATTGTGTAAACTGTCTGTGTGCCCCTGAAGGCAGCATGAAGCTTTCCCATAGAAAGAGTTAACAGAACAACAGTGGAATGAAGTTATGTTGCCCTTATACCTCACCTCTTCCTCTAACAAGCTCCTCTGGATCTCCGTATATCACATGCTGAGTTTCTGAAGCTCAAGCCCAGACTGCACCATTGTAGCTGTTTGAAGGAGGGGAGATGTAATCTGATCCATCTGTCCTGCTGTTAGAAACCAACCAGTGCAGCTGTGTTTGAGAAAGTTCTCCCCCCTCACAAGTATTGTGGGCTGTTCACCTGTCCCGGTAGCTGCTCTCAGCCGGCAGACTATTACTTTTGTGTTTCTGTGTGTAGGGAGAGGTGCTGAGCTGCTGCTGCCGACTTGAGATTGAGCCTCAAGCCTCCTGCTGCCCTCCTCTCCCTGACGTGCCCGAGCATATCAGCCTGCACAGGACATCAGCTCGGCACGCAGCAGCCATCCAGCAACCATTGATCTGTCTGATACTGCCCATTCACCTGCTGGCTACATGGGCTCGGCACTATAAAAATTATCTTTTACAAAGTATTGATTTCTAAGGGTTTTGTAGGGCTGCTGCTGGCTGTGACTGTGCAGCTTTGTCCCTGCCACTGATGGGCAAAACCTGCATTGGAGCTGCTGAAAGGAAAATCGCTGGGCATGTTTAGCCTAGTAACATTGCCTTTGAGTGACAAGCAGACTAGCCAATAAGACAGGAGGTGTGCCTGTCACTCATTTGCATATGACTCCGACGCCAGACTGCAGGAGAGGAGAAGCTCAGAGCAGTGTGAGGGATAAAGAATGAAAATATTTCAAAAACGGTAAAAAAATTTTAATAAAAAGCATTTAGACAAATACTTAACTTTACCTAAGGATGCTTTTTAAGCATTATGAATTTCGCGATAGTTCCCCTTTAAGTAAACTACTTTGAAAAATTTAACAGAAATATTCAAAGTAGAAATTTGTAGCCTGCAGTGTTCTAGCTGTAAATCTAATACTCTCAGCATTTATAAACATCCACTGTGGGGATGCTGATTTATAGATCAGCAGCAGTTTCTAGCAATGGTTTGTTAAGCATAGAACACATACATCAGAACACTATGATGAAATAAATCAGTATTATCTACCTTACACATAAATTACAGAAATCAAGTTGCTGCTGTTCTGGGGGTTTTTTCAAGTTTTTTGTTTACAATGAAACAGTGATAACTGGAACAATTTATTTTGATTTTTTTAACCGATAAAGTAATAAATCTAAGAGAGTAATTTCAGACCATGTACAAGATAAAGTGGACCTGATAGCTGCTTTTGCAAAGAGCACCATTCATTATTTGCCTTGAGATGCCATTTTAATACAAGTCTGAACATTCATTACAGCCCTCTCTTGTAATGCGCTCTGTTGAACAGAAGGAACTCCTATGGGAGCATCTGCTGCATTTTTCATGGGAATTACTGTGACATTTGTCAGATAATGAAAGCTATATATGGAGCGCATTTCGGATTCTCTTCACGTGACAGTAACGATTCCAAAATGCAGGCCTCCTTGGGGATTGAACCTTTTGTCAGTAGAAAAATTAGATGTCAACAAGGTGAAAAGCTGCAGGTTGCATTCCTACATTAAACTTGGCAGCATTATTAGGATCAAATGAGACACTATCAACTTTGTTTCTCTGCACCGAAAAAGATAGAGGCAGTACATTATCTATGCCTGGTTGCATTAGCTGTTGGACAGCATGAATTGTGCCATACCGGTATCCTTACAAAACAGAGGTACTTTAAGAAAACAAAAAGCTTATAATGTTTTTTTTCAAATAATTTTGTCTTTTTTTTCTATAGAGTGGGATATTTTTTTCAAATTTTTCAGGAATGTCAAAAAATGAAAAAGAATGCATGTGTTTACAAGAAAGGACAGTTAGACATGCTGTTCTTGGGCTAATAATGGCTTCTGGTTTAGTATCTACTAAGTCAGAGATTGTTGGCCACAACAGTCAGGGGCCGATTCATCAAGGGTCGAATTTCGAGGGTTAATTAACCCTCGATATTCGACTAGGTACTAAAATCCTTCGACTTCGAATATCGAAGTCGAAGGATTTAGCGCAAATTCTGGGATCGTACGATCGAAGGATTATTCCTTCGATCGAACGATTAAATCCTTCGAATCGAACGATTCGAAGGATTTAAATCCGACGATCGAAGGAATATCCTTCGATCAAAAAAACTTAGGAAAGCCTATGGGGACCTTCCCCATAGGCTAACATTGACTTCGGTAGCTTTTAGCTGCCGAACTAGGGGGTCGATTTTTTTTTTAAAGAGACAGTACTTCGACTATCGAATGGTCGAATGGTCGAATAGTCGAACGATTTTTACTTTGAATCCTTCGATAGTCGTAGTCGAAGGTCGAAGTAGCCCATTCGATGGTCGAAGTAGCCCAAAAAAACTTCGAAATTCGAAGCTTTTTACCTTCGAATCCTTCACTCGAAGTTAATGAATCGGCCCCTCAGTATTTGATCAGGGATTTGTAAGAAAAAGAAGATCAGAGCTCTAAAGAGGTGTCTCACAAACAAGCTCTAGTCTGATCTGTCAACTCCTGGCATTTAATAATTCAGTGAAACTCATCCTTCTAGCCCGGGTTCACTTTAGAAAATTATAAACCACCTATATTGCTCTTCAGTGTATATATCTTATATATAAATGACTGCCGTGTAAATTTTTTTACCAATAACTTTGATTAGTTTCTGAGTGGTCATTGAATAAGCATGCACACATGATTACTGATTTGGGTCTATGTGAATATCTGTATTACATGATGGGTTTTGTCACAAGGTTGCATCAATATAGTTTGTTATGTTGTAAATCAGTCTGGTTTGTTTTTTTAGGACTTGCGAAATGCACAAAGTGAGCAGCTTATGGGAATCCGCCGGGAAGAGGAAATGGAAATGTCTGACGATGACAGCAATGACATCCCAAATAAAAAAGCTAGACTGGATGAATCTGGTAAGAAGAATTTCATACAATGTATTATGGAGTTACAATAAGTGCTGTGTTCCCAACATGGGCCTATCCACTGCTGATGAACAGCAATGTCAGAAAATGTTCAGTAAAGCTCAGTAAGACCATATTCTTTTCTGAAATCACTTTGCAACCTGAGTGCAGGTGATCAAATGATTACTCGTTCATTTTGTGACAGTTCAGAAAGTTTAAAAAAAAATAATTTAAAGAAGGAAGAAGATCCACACAACATTGCATACTGATAGGCTTCAATGCTTACCTTTACTAGATCCCTATTTTGGAAATGGTTTGAAAGGTCAGTTAATCAAGACCATATTTGCCTAGAAACATCAAATATCAATTAAATATACTCGGGTTGTATATTGTCTTGGCAATAATACAAAGCACTGAGTGTTATATTGGTTACTTATCTGGAATATAAAGTTAAAATTCATGAAAACACCATAAAGTGTACTTACAGCTTGTGGTACCCCTAGTAACCTCAACATATTTCATGATACATAACTTACTGAGCAGTTGGCATCTGCTACAGAACAGCTCATTCAAGAACTGAAGAAATGACAACCAGTCCAGTTATATCCAATAGCCTTGGAGATAATACTTGTCCACGAAATTATCCAAGCCTTTCTTAATTACATTAATAGAATCTTCATCATCAGCAGGGTATTGCACAACCTCACTGCCCTTAGTGTGAAGAATTATTACTGCTTTAAATGAAAGTTCTGTTCCTTAAATCCAAAATTGATTCTTTTCTATGTGGAATAAAGATCCCACACAATCTTCCTGTATCTTCTGATGTCTAATGTAAAGAGTAAACAGTCCCAATCGGGACAGTCTTTCCTCAGTGTTCAATTGTTCCGTTTCACTTTAGTTGCATATCTATCTTTGCATTCATTCCAGCTCATTAATGTGCTTCTTAAGTATTGGAGCCCAAAACTACACTGCATACTGCATAATGTGATTTCTAAAGAGGCACAATTATGTCAATGTCCTTTTTATGGTAGGCAGCATTTAGGTTTAGCACCCATTGAATGACAGACACTGCCTAGAGTTACACAGCTTGTTATCCACAACAAAGGAATGTTGTATTAAAAGAACAATACAATGTAATACTTCAAATAAAAGTGATAGTAGGTCATTAAATAATAGGTGTACATGTTAGGTGTAGAATGTTTTAAGGTAGCATATTTTTTTTTAAAAAATGTATATTTTGAAAATGGAGCTATCACTTCCTAAGGCAGAAGCTTCAGATTAACCCGATATCACCCTGCCGTTAGTGGGAATATCAGGGAAACATCGCTTGGAGACCTCGGCAATTGAGCAGATCTTATCGTGTATGGCCACCTTATATCTGCAAAAATCCTTTAAACATTTTTATATATACCCAATAGGATTGTTTTGCCACCAGTATGGATTTGTGCACCTTAGTCACCATCAAGGACAAGCTACTGTTTTATTATTTTAACGTATTCATTTATTTTAGTATTGTAATTATTTGCTTAAAATAAGCTCTGTGGGATAATACCGTCCTGCAATTCTGGGCTTTCTGGATAATGAATTTACAGACATGGGTTCTATACCTGTACCTAAAATGTGCCAACCCCCCCCCCCCACCCCTCAAAAAACGCAGGCTGCATTTATAAATGAGGCCCATGATATAAAATAACATATAATGTAACTAATAATATATACAGGCTTCTTTTATTTAGCATAAATGTATCTAACCAAATTTTAGGTTTATCTAAATACCTTCCCAACTGGAAGGACTTTTTTTGATAGTCCAATTATTAATGTCTATTGCAGGGATCAGGAACCTTGGCTCTCCAGCTGTTAAGGAACTACAAGTCCCACAATGCAATGAAGGAGCCCTTTGAAGGAGTAAAGGCAAATGCATTGTGGGACTTGTAGTTCCTTAACAGCTGGAGAGCCAAGGTTCCTGATCCCTGGTCTATTGTATAGAATGATTCATTGGTAAGCTGAGAAGTGTGTTGCTGGTTGAGAAGGCATATATAGTTCCTATTTCAACAATCAGACGTCATTTCCCTGTGGCATACTAGATAGGATGTATTTGCATTTCAGACCATTGCCTTCTAATATGGTAGCCACTTTTAGGGATTTCTTTTTGCACTGTGGCTATAGAACATTCTTTGTTGCTGGGTAGCATTGATCTGAGCACTCTGAGATCAATAAGGCTTCCTTCCTGTTAGATCAGCGGGTATCTTTGCAAGTAGTCTTTATCTGCTTTTTATAGTCCAAAAACCCACGAATCACAAGCAGTAAAAATGACTGGACTAAATTGTTATTGCATTAGGCTTAATGAATGCACGACTGCTGTAACCTAAAGTAGCACATCACCACGAGGTCAGTGATTTCAGGTCTCCTCAGCAGAGAGGCAAAGCCTTATTCCTGGTGATTGCAAATGCTTCATTTGTTCCATGTTCTAATCTAGTGAACACGCACAGCGGCCTTGCTGTTCATTGTCACAGTAATAGTTAAGGGAGAGGAAGTCAGGCTTGTTGAGCAGAAGCAAATCTAAATGAAAAGTTCAATTGATCATGAACTGTTAAGACAAGCTGAATGGATTTTATTTCTTTCTGTGTAAGCAGGAAGGGACAGTATGCTAAATTAGGCAGTGGCCCTGAAGTAACCCCGTGTAAATTGCCATGGAGCTTGATGTAGGAGATAGTGTCAAACAAATAACTGACAAAGGAGTGAAGTCTTTTCACGTTCAAGTTTACTTGAAAATATTGCTTCACTCCCTGTCACCTCATTTGCATTATTCAATCCCACTATAATCCTGTTTTTTATATTAAATAGCATTTAGGTTGGCTGTCCTTTTAAACCTCACCTACTAAATCTTAATTCCTTATTTGATGAACCTATTTTGGCCATGTGTTCAGTATCTGTGGCCAGTTGTGAAGATTGAAGCTGACCTTTATAAAAACCACAATGAGAAATATTGGCCTTGGACTGAATATAATATTTGTTTAACGACACATGCAGATATAAAAAGTAAATATTGTACATTTAGTAATTGCATTTTAGAGCATCCCTGACACAGTTTACTGCAAAGAATCAAAGTATGCATGGCCCACAAGAATTTTTGAACAACTGCTTGACGGCATAAACAATGGGAAGTATTAGGGAAAAGTAGTGTATGCAGTTTAGCTTCTGTCACCATATGCAAACTCTTATGTATCTGTAAATGTCAGCGTATTGCACTGGGAGCATTTTTTTTTTTTATCTTAAATCGACTTCTGAAAAACAGCCGAGCCCAGGAAACCTCCTTGCAGACAGTTGGTTAGTTCTCACTGGTCCCAGTGCCAGGCTGGTTCCTGCAGCGAGAAGGTAATGAATTGTTTGATTTGTTTTGCGGCATCCTGTAATTGCTTTTGTGTAATCAGTTGTGGCTGCATACTCTGCGCGATAGTTAATCTATTTCATGTTGTCTTTGCCTAATGGGGGCTGCACAGTCTGCTAAAAGCTGCTATGTACAAACCTCTGTTCAGCTGCAAAAGAAATGGCTTGTTCTTCTGCCTTTCACATGTCAATTATTAATGTTAAGTGCAACTTCTTGTACATATTTCTCTCTCTCATGTCATTTAGCACTTCTCTTGTTGCTGCTGCACATAGTAAATGCATTACCGTTACTCTTCTCTAGTGAGAAAAGATAAATGAACCTGGTGTCAGAGACATCCAAGTTAATAGCAAAACAGCTTGAAGAATTGCTTAATATTTGAAATCCATCTGCATACACACGTACAGTATAGACAAAATGAGTTCATCACCTTATGAATCAGGGTAGTAGTATAGTAGAGGGGACACAAGGAGCCATCCTTTGCTATATTGGGGAGAGAAAGTATTAGTATATGATGTTGATGCTGGAAAATCATTTGACGATGTGTCTTTCAAAGCACTTATGAAAGCAGTCAAGCTTTATGGAAAATAGTGGTGGCAATGTTTTCCAAATTATAATGTTGCTATGGCTGCTAACTGAGGTTCTTGAGACAGATGTTAAATTCTGCGCAGGTCCATTTTTTGGAACCCGCAATCCGCATTCTTACCTGCTTGGACCCGCTGCCCGACCCGCAATACCTTATCCGCAACCCGGATCCCCGACCTGCTGACCATCAAGAATCAGGAAGTGCTGTCATTGTAAACCGGAAGTGACATCATCGGACGTAGGCAAGCTCAGAAAAAAGGGAGTAAAACAGGAAGTGCTGTCATTGTAAACTGAAAGTGACATCATTGGAAGTAGGCATGATCAGAAGAAAAAAAAAAGAGTAAAAATCGATATTGAGAAGACCCGCGGAACAACCCGCAAACCTACAGAACCGCCAACCCGCGACTATACCCGCACTCAGAATGTCTACCCGCAACCCGCAGGGTACCGCAGCCTCTAGTAGACTTGAACTTCTATGCTTCAATCACCATACTTACATCACAAACTCTAATAGTAACTGTGCCTGACAGCTGTCTATAATCTTTTATAGTACTGAAAAAATGACGGTTGTGGGTCTTGTAGAAGAAACAAGATTTAGAGCATATAGACTTGTGACTCAGTTGAGTGAAACAGACTTTACTATGTCGAAAAGCTCTTCAGCTGGACCAGGTGCTGTGAGCAGGCAACACTTTAATGTTGCTTCTTTGCATGTGTTGGGTGGCATCTGTAAAGATCCTGTAAGTGCTGCATAAGCAGAATAAAAGCATCATTCAACATATGTTGAATTAAAGTGACAGTCTCAGTTGGTTAATTGAATAGATTTTATTTACAGGCTTGCTGGAGCAATTATTACTTCCCCTCACCAGGCATATAGTATAACACAGTAATAAATACTGAATTATAAGTTTATGTGTATAAATATGTAGCATCTTAGGATCTATACTATGTCAGAAAAACCAGAGAATTGATTAAAAAAAAAACAATCACCCAGTTAAGGGTTTCTTCAACTCAAATCCTTCCTTCAACATTACTCATGTATTGACAACTCACTAGACCAGGTATTGCTAGATAATAATGCACAAAATACTGTTTTATTGTTACATGTTGTATAGATGGAAAATGCCTATTAAATGGTCGTTCAAATGTACATGAAAATGATAGCCTTCATCTATCTTTATATTGTGATTCATTTTGATGCCATGAGAGTCACTTTTGTAGATTAAAATATGAATTCATCTACAAACTGAATGTAGATTTGGTCATGGTCAGACACAAAATTATGTGTTTGATGCTACATGTAGCATCAAAGGCAAAGCAGCCCAATAAAACAAAAGTAGTTTTAGGCCATTCTCCCCCATGTTCTGTTATTATATTCCCTCCTGGGGATGTCACCAGTAGACTAAAACCAGATAGCAGCCCCATGCCCTGATACAACTTTATAGGTAAAATGTTATTCAGCCCTTTGCATGTATGGCAACAAGAAATATTAATACAATTTATTTTAGAGATGCACCGAAGTCCTTGGTGAAAGATTCCGCCGAATGCAAAACCGAATCCGAATCCTAATTTGCATAGGTAAATTAGGAAAAGGAAAAAATTTCTCTTTTGTAACGAAAAGTCACGTGAATTCCCTAATTTACATATGCAAATTAGAATTCGGATTCGGTTCAGACAGGATTCGTCTGAAAAATCCTGCTGAAAAAGGCGGAGTTCTCGAACCAAATTCTGGATTTGGTGCATCCCTATTTTATTTGAAACTTGTCCAAGAGCAAATCCAGTCCATTTTAGTTAGAGATTAAATGCAAGCAGAGATCATATAAAGTAGTGTTGCCAAGTGCGTGTGTAGCACACTACATCAGTTATTGATAACATCGATCGTAGTGACTTTTCATCCGCACAAATCCAAAATAACAAACCTACAATAAAGAAAGTGTATTAGAAATAGATAAGAACGTCATAATCTTTATATAGCTTTAAATGTCAGTGTATTTAGTTCAGTGAAGAGCCAGCTCTCACAAATAAATCATTAATATGCCTGGGTGCAGAGTCAAAATTGCGTATATGTCCATAGAAAATGATCTGCACTCACAGGTCTTAACAATTCATCATTATTTCTTTTTAAAAGGTAAGAACTGACGTTTCGGCCTATCCTAAGGCCTTTCTCAAAGTGGACTTTGAGAAAGGCCTTAGGATAGGCTGAAACGTCAGTGCATATAAGGCATATGTTTTGCTAAGGGATCAGCTAGCTAAGTTGCACTACAATACTGCACCTTTCTGTTAATTTTGGTCGTATTACACAATGGGTCATTTACCCAGAGCAGAAGTGCAAGAGCACTAAGGGGTCGCAAGAGCTCACTTCTTAGCACTTCTGTTTAGGGCCTAGCTGTGCTTTTCACCTGATGCTCGAAAAATCCAGTGCAAGGTGTAGAGAGCAGCATGCATAGACCAGCCTTTGCCACAATGGGCCTGTATTTATCACTGCTCCCTACTTTCTCATCTGAAGTTATGGGACAGGAGGGGGAATCTTTATGTGCCTCCCCCAGCCTGGCACTTATGAATACATTGTTGCCAAATGCAGGCAACACTGTATTTATGAGGGTGACTGCAGGTAGAGTCCTGCGCAGGTCCATTTTTTAGAACCCATACCCACAACCTGAACCCGCATTCTTACCCGCTTGGACCCGCTACCCGACCCACAAGTACCTTATCCGCAACCCGCTGACCATCAAGAATCAGGAAGTGCTGTCATTGTAAACTGGAAGTGAGATCATCGGAAGTAGGAGTGATGAGAAAAAAAGGAGTAAAATAGGAAGTGCTATCATTGCAAACCGGAAATGACATCATCGTAAGTAGGCGTGATCTTTAAAAAAATTGTAAAAATCGCTATTGAGAAGACCCGCAGCCCGACCCGCATCTAAACCCGCACCTTGAACTTTTACCCGCAGGGTACCGCAGGTTTTTGCGGGTAACCAGTGAGTACCTGACCCACTGCAGGACTCTAACTGCAGGTATGTGTGCTCCAAATTGCAGTTCAGAGACTTGTGACAACTCATTTAGGCTGCAAGCCAGGGTGCAAAGTGAGAAAAACAGCAGATTGCACCCATTTTTTTGGCACTTTGCATCTGGTCGTCAACTTATTTCTGAGGAGGCCTTATCTTGGCCTACATCAAAGCTATATTGTTCTCTGCATAACTGGCTTCTTTAATGCATGTGCATGTGCCTTGGGAAATAGCAAGTGAGAGAGCTTAGTTTTCTTGCTTTTATTCTTTAAATTGTTTTACTAATTTCCCCTTTAATTTAGAAAAACAAAAGTAAGTTTTTTATATGCATGGTTCACACTGGGATAACTGAAAATAAATTTTATTTGTACTACAATCTGCAAATTTATGTCATAAACCTTAAAAAATGTCTGGGAAAGGTTTCTGAAGAACTTCTGATTTATGGAAAGTGAGCTTTGTGCAGTTGTTATTCACAATAAAGCATGGCTATACTCTATAAATTTAGCTTTTATCCAAACTACTTTTGAAGAATGCTGGCACCTTATTGTTTATTTTGGCAGTATCTCACCAAACTTGGCTGTAGCAGGATTATGATGGATAACATCAGCTGCTTATGCAAAAAAAGTTTGTTTGAAAATGTCATCTTGTTTGTACATTATGACGAATGAGTCAGTCCTATGAGTACTGCAACACAAGCCAAAAATTTAAATAAACGAGAGCATATATTAAAAAAGCATAAGTAGAAATAAATTACTCCAAGAAGTGTGTAATACATTTTATGAAGGTAGGTGTGTGTGTGTGTGTGTGTGTTCGTTCCAAAGGTGCACTCCGTATACTTCGTGAAGACCCGGGTGCCAGCTGTAGATAACAGATATATGGACAAAAAGCGACACTCACAGGATCATTTAGATTGCAGGCAAACTGTGTTTATTCCACTCAATGTTTCGATCCCATACTGGGATCTTCGTCAGGAGATTACAAGCAAGCATCCAGAAATGCATACCCAACCCAGAATTTAAACCCACACGCCGTTTGTTGGCTAAGCAACCACCATACAGTGTAGGGAGCAGCATAGAACCGTGCAGGGAATAGGGAGTGTATAGAACATCCAGCGTAAAAATCAGTGTAACAGCAGATAGAGAAAAGGTAGAAAGACATTGGGGGAAATTCACAAAAGTGTCGGTAAAATAAGTAACCCAGAAGTGGCGATAGACAGATTTGTAAAATGTCGTACGAACGGCAAATTCAAAGACAGATGTAACCATCTCTGAATGTCTTGTAAGTCCTACAATTTTCTAAAATGTCGTATATCTTTTCATCGTACAAACGACATTTACCAAGACTTTTCAAAAGACAATTTGACCGGCATTTTCGTGTATCGAAAATTGTCAGTAAAAAAAAAATGAGTTTACGAGTAATTCATAAAAATGTCAGGAAAAGTGGCGCCGAAAATACCACGCCCACTTTTAACGACACTAATTCAAAAGTGTCGTACAATTGGTGGAGAAATGCTCTGTGAATTTGTCGGCTGTTACTACGACACTTTCTACAACATTTTAAAGACATTTTTTCTTTCCCGACACTTTTGTGAATTCCCCCCATAGTGAAAGAAGCAGAAAGAAATTGTAAAAGATTACGTTGTAAAAGGTGGTTGCTTAGCAACAGTTTTTGGCGCCAACAAACGGCCTGTGGGTTTAATTTCTGGGTTGGGTAGGCATTTCTGGTTGCTTGCTTGTAAACTCCTGACGAAGATCCCAGTATGGGATCGAAACGTTGAGTGGAATAAACACAGTTTGCCTGCAATCTAAATGATCCTGTGAATGTCGCTTTTTGTATATATATATATATATATATATATATATATATATATATTTGGTGCCAGGGATCCACTTACAGGTTAAAAAAAATAATTGGGGCCCCAAAGAATATTTTTTGAAAAAACATTGGTGCCAGGGCCCCCCTTACAAGTTATAAAAAAAATTGGGGCCCCAAAGAATATTTTTAAAAAAAACCATTGGTGGCAGGGACCTATAGAATTCTAAAATAATACATTGGTGGCCAGGGGATTAAAAAGAATAAAACAACACAAATTGGTGTTCAGTAGAATGGAACTCATGGCTTCAGGACTTCAACTTCGCCATCCTTTTCGCCGCTTCAGGACTTCAATTTCAACTGTTTTCGTGACTTCGGATCTTTTCGCCGATTCGGGAGTTCGACTTCGGCTATTTTCATGGGTTCGGGTCTTTCCGCTGCTTCGGGACTTCGGCTGTTCATCTTATCGGCATTTTCGCATTTCGGTTATTCGGGACTTCGCAAATGGCTGCATGGCTCCGCCGCTGTCAAGGGGGCCCGCCTCTTTCAAAAGTGCAGCACTGCTGGGCCCCCCTCCGGGCCCGGGACACTTGTCCTCGACAGATCGTTTGGTGACAAGTGCAGATAATTTTGAAGCATTTCATGCCTGGGGTACAGTTCCTTGAGTACTGCTCTGCCATTTCTTATGATTCCCCTGCTGTTTCTGTTTTATCAATTCTGTAATAATTCTAGTTTTATCATTAAATTATTATCATTTATCAACACTGGGCAAATTTGAATTTTGAATTTATCAAATAATGTCAATTGATCTTAACTTTGTAATTTGGCCTTAATTTTTTTTTTGCTTGTTTTGACATCCTTGTCTCTTTAACTTCTGAAACCATCACATTTAATATAAGCATTTACTTAAACTGACATAATTATGCATTGCAAAAAAACTGATCATGGCATAGGTCATACTACGTGCTAGAGAGTCTCACAGAATGAGACAACTTCATGCAAAATTAAAAAATCAGTGTCATTGTCCATGGAGAATCAGACGAACCAAAGGCATTTTCCTCTCTAAACATCTGTTTTTTTCAAAATAGCAGGCTATTGCATTGTAAGGGAAAATTCCGAATTGTAATCTAAAATGACAAGGCATAAAAAAATAATAAAATGAAAAAATAATCCATAGCTAAATAACCCTGGAAGAGATGCAATCTTCACAGAAGACACCGCCACTTTCTATATCTGCCCTCCCATATATATATTTTTCAGACTGTGAATTCATTTGGGAGAAGTCATTTTCATCTTTGCATGCTAATCGATTTTCTCGCAAACACCTGCGATCAGTTATGGTAATAAAAATGTCATTTTAAATTGAAAACAGTCCAAATGGAGCATCCCCGGGAAATTACTTAAGTGTCATTCAATGCTACTAATGCAGTAATGTTCTGGTGTTAACAACACACTTTTTCCATATCGGCATTTACATTTTTATACAGTTTTAGTCATTATATTTCTCCTTCAGCTTGTGGCTATTTTAGAACTTGGCCTTAAAGCAATTTGTAGTAGGGGAATTGCACTGATATTCTCTCTCCTTTAATGGTGCTTTTAAATTCAGGCTGCTGTATAAACTATAAAGTTGCAAGTAAACAAAATCATATGAAAAGGAAGAGAAGGAAATGAGATTTATTTGAATAAATACTGAAACTGATTGGAGCCGTTTTTAGAGGAATGTCTCATCATCTCGCTTAAGCCTAACTAGGTTAGGATGCAAACTTATTGCAGCTACAAACAGTGCAACCAGTTACCAAGTTTAAGGAGCCAGTTTCTTTTTACTGTGGCAAAAATGCAATATACAATATCTGTACAGGGTGGATACTTTATCAGAACTGTTTATGAAGCAATTATTCCTATTAACAACATTTCTTATTGTAATATGTTTTCTAGTTTCACAGAAAGAGAGAGAAATGGTTTGTATTGTTCCTCACTCTAGTAGAGCTTACAAAGCAATGTCCCTACACTGCACTACAAATACAGACGCACTAAGGGAAATTTCAGCAGTCAATTAGTCTACTTGCAATTATACATAATGAATTCATTCTGATCTACCATGTTTTTGGTCTCTCACATGTTCACAATGGGATTTTTATTAACATTCACAGCACTAGTGAGTTTTGTGTAATTCTCATTAGTTGCCAAGAACTTAATTTAACAATCCACACAATTTCATTGTGGTGTTTGTGGTATTACAAATTTTTGTCACATGACTTACTAAAACTTGTGTATTATAATAAATAAAGTACCCCTTTTTGGAAAATATGAGGATATTAAAAGTAACCTCTGAGTTCCATGACCAGTATAAAAGCACTCGTCCTTTGGCCACGTACTTTTATATGGTCATGGAACTCCTCGGCAACTTATAATGTCCTTATAATACACAAAAGCTATGAATATCTTGTAAATTATATCCTTATAAACGGTGAGTTCTGATGTAATTTCTGTCACATGACTCACTGAAACTTGTGTATTATAATAAATAAAGTACCCCCAGTTGCAAAATATGAGGAGTTCCATGACCTGTATAAAAAGGCCTTCGGCCTCGTTTTTTTATATGGTCATAAAACTCCTCGGTAACTTATAATATCCTTATATTTTACAATAGGGGGTATTTATTCACTATATATTTTACAATAGGGGGCACTTTATTCACTATGTATTGTCCTACTGTCTATTTGTTAGTTTAGGCTAGATGGAGTGAGGAAGTTATATGTTTTACAATCCAAAGGTAACAACATGGCTTTATCTCAAGTATATGTTTTGATGTGGGATTTTCTTTACTAAAAGTATTTTTCCATGTAATTGATTACATGTTGTCAGTGTTTTTACTGATATTCTTATAAGCTGTACAACTTGTAACATTACCAATAATTTTGTGAAAAATGTTTTAAAATGTACCATACATAATAAACATGTTAGGCTTATATGAGATGTGCAGGTGCACCTGGGTATGCATTGAAAATGTAGGCAACGATCCAATTGCTATAGCCTAAACTAGAACTTATATTTCTTTGCCACGATTGATTCAACTCTATCCCTCAGCTTTAGCTGCTCAGGCCTATGCACTGAAAGAAGAAAACGACAGCCTCAGGTGGCAGCTAGATGCTTACAGGAATGAAGTAGACCTTCTGAAGCAAGAGAAAGGACATCATGGACGAACAGAAGAAAGTGTAACCAAGGACCAGCAGCTGCAGTTTTTACAGCAAACTATGCAAACTATGCAACAGGTAGGCTGCTCAGCAATATCTGTCTATGTATGGGCAGTTATTGTTAATTACATCAGATGTCCATCTTGAGGCTTTCAGACACTGCTGAAGTCTCAGAATGTCTCTTAGGTATTATAAAAGTGAATTTACTTAATCTTGGATATACATTCCTATGCACAGTTGAAGTACTCCCACTATTAAGCCTGCAGGCGCTACTTGACATTTTGCTGGTTGCTGGACAGACAAAATAACTAGTAGTGTGCTTGTCATGCATCTTGTTGTTAGGTACAAGAGGTGGTGATCAAAGCGCACCATGCATACAGATTGTCTGCAGTTACAAACTTTTGTTTATTACTAATTCACCACCACTCTGCTCTTCATACTATACACATACAGTAAGCCATAAAACCAGCACTTAAGTATCCATAGTTAGTGATTGAGACCTATAAGGAACCAAATGAAAACGGTAGAGGTTTGTTGCATTTCCCAGAAGTTATTACTGCAGCGAAAATAAATAAAAAAAAAAAATATCAATCCACTGGATGAAAGAGAGAAAATATGAACTGAGCACTTTACTAATTGATGCACATATCTGGTCCTAAAACTGTTTTGTTTGAGGTTTTTCTAAATCAACTTTAAAACATGGCAAAAGATGCTCGGTGCAAACTGTGACAATGCACTATGATTAAGAATCTAGTTCAAGGGGTTGTTCACCTTCAAACAACTAGTTGTTTTCAGATAGATCACCAGAAAAAGTTACAACTTTTTCCAATTACTTTCTATTTTTTATTTGTCGCAGTTTTTCTAATATTGAAGTGTAAAGTGTCATTTTTCACCTTCTAAAGCAACTCTGGGGTGGGGGGGTTGCTGACCCTGTAAACATGTTTCATTTCAGGCAGCTGTTAGAATTGATACAATAGTTGCTAATGCTCCAGAGATGCTGCTGAAAAATGTTGTAAAATTGTAACAGTTTGCACCTGAATTACTGAGCTGCCAGACTCAAACACCAAAGACAGGAACATCCAACATTAAACTTAGATTTTGGATAAACGGTAATAAATAAATAATAGAACGTAGTTTTAAAAAGTCTTTATTTCTGGGGAGCAATCTGAAAACAACTGAACTGAAAAAAGTGTTTGGAAGGTGAACAACCCCTTTAAGTTGATTAGGTAACTTAGTAGTGCATAGTATGGGGTCTGTTATCTGGAAACCTGTTATACAGAAGGCTCTGAATTATGAGAAAACCATCTCCCATAGACTCGATTTAATCAAATAATTGCATTTCTTAAAAACCTTGGATTCGTGGAGATTAGTTGGGATTAAGTACATACTGGTGGCAAAATTATTTTAGTATACTTAAGATAAAGGTATCCAAATTATGGAAATTATTGGAAAACACCCGGGGCATTCTGAATAACATACCTGTATCCCACTAAAGGGTATATTTATAGAAGAGTGAAGAGAGATCCCCACAGTCCACTAGCGTGAAATACCGCCTCTCTCCATTGATTTCTATGGGATTTTTAAAGTCGTATTTATCAAAGTGAACTTTCACCCTTTGATAAATACGCCTTTAAAAATCCCATAGAAATGAATGGAGAGAGGCGGTATTTCACTCTTGCGGACTGTGGTGATCTCTAACGTCACTCTTTGATAAATATACCCCCATGTGTTGCTTGTAATGGAAGCCATTCTGTAATGCTGCCAATAAAAATGGGATAGGGACATAAGTAACATTATTCGGTTAAATAATACTGCTCTTAATGATGGACTTCCTTACTCTGCACTCAGAACTATTGATTGGATTTGAATTGTAGGCAAAACTAATGGCACATATAGTTAAAGGGGAAGGAAACCTAGTCGGTGCAAACCCCCCACCCCCCTCCCGTTTGTTGCCCACCCTCCCTCCTCCCCCCTGGCCTACCCGTCCCGCTGGGCAAATGCCCCTAACTTGTTACTTACCCTTCTGCGCAGGTCCAGTCCAGGGAGTTCACAGACGACATCTTCTTCCTGCTTTGAATGGCGCATGCGCAGTAGGATCATTTCGCCAGTACGATCTACTGCGCGTGACTTTTGGCGCATGCACAGTAGATCCGTACCGGCGAAATGATCCTACTGCCCATGCGTCAAAACGCCGTTCAAATATACCTTTCTGATAAACCTTATGTTAATATAGTTTTGAAAATGATTACTAATAGGTAAAGAAAAATAACTCCAAAATTGTACAAATAACCACTTGTCTGCTGTAGTTTGTCAATTTTGTGGTGCTAGCTGTCAAGAATCTGACTTCCAGGGTCTGGTTCTCTCTGTGATCTATGCAAATCTAAATAGGCCTGTTAGGCAAAGGGCTAATGAACCAGGTTCATTCATACAAATTATTGCCAATAGGCCCACCTCTTGCTTATTGTGTTACTTTTAAGATTATTACATCTGTAGACAGACCTTGAAAACTTACACTTTTGGCTCAGATTATCCACTTATATTGTCAGATGCAATTTATCAGTACAGTATTTAGGCTCAGGGGTTATTTGTAAGCCGTACATTAAATGCAGAACACAAGACAACCGATTCTGATCTTTAGTAGGCTTGTTCTCCTAGAGTTGGATGCTTTTCCGTAGCCATGATACATTTATCATGGAATGATACATTCTGCTGCTGTTTAGAAGAAAATTCTAAGAATAGTAAGTTTCAAGGGGAAATGTCCTGGTTTGCTCCTTCTTATGAATGTGAATTATACACACAGATATCCATAAAGAAGTACACTGTCATTTTGTTCTCTTTTATTTCTTGCAGCAATCGCTATATTTTGCCTTTATGGGTTTGTGTCATTACACAAGGCCAGTAGTGTGAAAACAAATGCACCTACTGGATATGGGAAGTTGCAAAGGCATACGGTGTGCATTCTTCCACAATTATATGTGTCCATGAGTGCTGAAACACCTTTCACATCCTGAAATGTAATATCATGTCCAAACATACACATCTGTGCAGATATTTTAGACTTATGTAAAGAAATGTTCTTTAACTGAGGCTGTGTAGTTCTTCACATTGCATGGCTTCAGATTGAGCAGTCAGTATCCCATGCTTTTGCTATCTATCCCAAACATACAAAGAAGTTTTTATACTTACAATAAGAACTTGTCATCCATCATCCTTGCCAGCGGAGTATACAATGTAGGTCCATCTGGTATTTTCTCACACCCAGAGCTTTCCTTAGTGTTGACAGAGTCTAGTGACAAAACACCTAGTTGAAAACATCTTAAAACACCCCTTACAGGAGCTCACCTTAACAACTAAAATGCTAACGGTATTACTGATATGAACAAGGCTACTGCAGGAGCTTATTTTGTGTTATCCTTGTTACTACAGGTGCTACTACACTGCTTACAAAGTCAAGAGATTAATATGGAGTGTGATCACCCACATCACGGTGAATGGAAAGTTGTATTTTTTGGACCAAACTTATTTGCATTTTGCCACATTGTCCTTACTTCATTGGCAGAAAGAGGGTGTAGATTTGGCCCCTTCTGAACTTTGGCCAGAATTTTTTTTCCATTGTCTTGTATAATGCACCGTATGTGTTCAATGACACTTTTCCCTCTATAGATTGAATGAGTAAGAACAAGCGGTTCGGCCCAAAAAAGCCTACGTCACAAATCTAAGAAAATCTGCATTTGTATTAGTTGCTGTGCAGTAAAATATATTTACATGTGTGTTTTGCAAAGTCTCAGCAGTTAGAATATACTAAAGTATTCAGTAAAACTGCTGACAACTTGTTTATATCAAGCTTTTTCCCCATTGTTTAGCGGATGGTTGAAACTACAGTATATTAGTCCCTCACATCTGATGAAGCTATCATGCTGCAAGTCTCTGTGCCAAAATGTCTTGTAGGGGGGCGTTTGTTGATAATGAGTTATCTCAGTCTACAAAGTAAATGGTTCATGTGAAGATTAGCAGCTCACGCCTGACATGATTATTTTCTGGCCAGTTGGTCTATTTTTATGTAGCATTTCTAGTAAACATATGTAAATGCTGCCGACATATTTTATTATTGTAATCATTTAATTGTGAGGCAAAATAGATGTGCTAAAGATTTTTAATAGAGTTTTTTTTCATGACATTAACGCTTTAAGTGCCATAGAATGTAGCATCTACTTTCCGCAGCAATTCCAGGCAGAGAAGTGACTCTGAAAGTGGCTTCTTACTTTCCCACTAATTTTTCTGCCCCTAGGCAACTTTTTAAAAACATATAGTTTTCTAAGGACTTTGTACTGTTAGTGGGCTGTTATTATACATAATATGCATAGAGGGTGCTTATGCTGGATTCAGTAAAAAGTGTATTTTCCAAAAAATATATGTTTTTTGGGTGTACACTTAATTATTTGCCACTTTTATCGCATATAAAACATATATATAGAATATGAATAGAATATTTATGTACATTTTGGGGTTTCTACATGTCAGATAATATCCTGTGCAAACTGGTATAAATATTTAGGGAGCTTTATCTTGGATCCTTATGACATATGGGAGATAAGATGCTGCTGTAAGGTGATTTTTCAATATTTTCATAAAATTTTATATATATATATATATATATATATATATATATATATATATATATATATATATATATATATATATATATATATATATATATAAATAAATAAAAAATTCATGAAGCTTAGTTGTTTCTTTCCGTAATTTAGTGCTCTATCTATATCTTGTTCCAGAACTTCAATTACACAAAAACTTTAGAAAGCTTGGTGTATCCTGAAAAAACGATGTATAGTTTTACTAGGTAAACTAAAAGTAACTCCCAGGATGTTTTCCCAAATGCACATTAGCTGTATCAAGTCAGAAGCTGTTTTCTGTTGTGCTGCTGTTCATACTCCAGCTTTGTCAGTGGCAGACTCTTTGTAGGTGCCAGAGCTATGTGACATGCATTCCTTTCAAATGTTTTGAGCACTACATATGCACATCAGTCATAGCAAAAAAATATCCCTGCAACATTGCACAAACTAAGTATAAATCCTCAGTTTCTTTTTTTGTTGCTTGCTTAATAAATGGGTATGGCAAAAGTGCATTGTATGGAATTATGTTCCATTGTGTCATCTTTTTAAAATGGTGTTCAAGTGCTGGTGAAGCATGGATGTGACTCTTGCCATCAGCTGGCAGGGTATAGCAAAGGCTTCTAAATAGCACCCCTGAGAACTCCACAGCCCCTAAGCCAATTGCTGCCAATGCTTTACAGATAAGTGATTATTTTAAAAAGGATGCCCAAATTCTGGCAGTGTTCACTTTAACATATTGGGCACAGCTCAGCACTCGATTACACTGGAATTTGGGGGGGGGGGGGACACCGCAAAAATGGCGATTTATGTCGTAAAATTGCACTCAACAATTAAAGAGATTCATTAAGCCTGTAAGAACAATTATAATGAAAACTGAAATTAATTTAAAACTGCATAGCAATAAGAAACCTTATATTTACATTTTCAATTAAAAAAATCTAAAATAATTAGTTAGTTTTCCCTCCCTGTCTCTTCACATGTAGCTTTGCGTTGGACTTTGATTTGAAGGCAGATGTAATGCATCAATTCGTAATGTAACATTTCTAAAGAATCTTGCTTACCTGCTTAACAGGTAAAGTATTATTATTAATAAGAACTTATGCACAGGCATTCTATTTCATCTGAGTAGATTTTAATACAGGATACATAAGAATATACAAATCTGTACATTATGCTGAGTAAATAAAAGAATCCAATTCATACACTGGAGAAGTTTGCATAGGGATACTTTCATTTTCCTACTTTCAATTATTTGCCTTAATCTTTTTTTTTTTTTTGTAAGATTTTCTTTATTGCTTTTTAAACAAATATATATAACAGTGGAGAGACAGAATGAAGAAATTGAGTCCACAAGTGAGTCACGTAGCAACAGTGTCGTAACTAGAGGGGGGCGGGCCCTGGTGCGTGACGCGCAGCTGGGCCCCACCCCCCCTCCGTACACGACGGATTTCACTGGCGAGCGGGCTGCCGCGGGGTCCTGAGGGGATGCGGACCCTGGCGAGCACCCCCTGCTCCCCCGGTAGTTCCACCACTGCGTAGCAACAGAAAGGACAGGTAAAGCAACAGAGCCAGGGAGAAGAGCAGGACAGGAACAAAGCGTTGGCAGAAGAGGCACGTGCCTAGGGAGCAATACTGTACATAATTTAGGCCCTGAACTAGGGGAGAGAAGAGCGCCGGCTGCCTGGGGCGCTGAGTTAAAGGAAAACTTTACCCCCAAATGAATGAACATTTAAGTAGCAGATAATTTATATCAAATCAAGTGGCATATTAAAGAATCTTACACAACTGGTATATATATTTAAGTAAATATTGCCCTTTTACATCTCTTGCCTTGAACCTCCATTTCATGATGGTCTGTGTGCTGCCTCAGAGATCACCTGACCAGAAATACTACAACTCTAACTGTAACAGGAAGAAGTGTTGAAGCAAAAGACAGAACTCTGTTAATTGGCTCATGTGACCTAACGTATGGTTTGTCTTGTTTGTTTTGAACAGTGAATCGTAGGATCCCAAGGAGTGGCCCTTATTTTTTAAAATGGCAATTTTATATTTATGATTACCCAATGGCACATATTAATTAAAAAGTATATTATTATGAAAATTGTTTATTTACATGAAGCAGGGTTTTACATATGAGCTATTTTATGCAATATATTTTTTATAGAGAATTACATTGTTTGGGGGGTATAGTTTTCCTTGCCATGGGACTGGAGAAGAGAGGGAAAAAAAAAGAAAAGTATAAGATGCTCTCACTTAATATGTCTTGTTTATCACCCAGCCGCAGTCCAGTGGGTACCATTGCTGGGGTTATTGGGCAATGAGAGTACTCCCCCAGCTATCTGCTTTTTTTTTTTTTTTTTTTAGCTTTTTAAACACATTTTAGACATAAACAGGAACATATCATAAGCTGTTAATAAAATATACATATTTTATTTCTCTTAAAGTACCATATTACATGCCTCTGACATGCACTGACTATTCCGTGTGTGTAAAAGCACAACATTGGAAAAGAGTAAATCCATTTATCTGCATTAGTGTGCAGCTAGTACAGGGTTTGTGCACTACAACAACTTGGTGCCAAAACCATTTTATTGTTTACTTATCTTACACCATACAGGTTGTAACACTCATTAATAACAATCACCCAGGAATGTGCTTCTCTTGTAATGCTCTTCTGATGTATAATTTCTTTTAAGGGATGTGTAATATGTTTCCTTCATCTAATTTTTCTTTGCTAGTGCTACTTAAGCAAAAGGCACCCTCTAAATTCATCTTGTGTGCTATCCGGCAGAATCCATGCAATGAATTGCCAGTTTCTCTTTATTCTAAGCAAGACTCCTCATGTGCCATTGTTAAATGCAAAAATTTAGTTGGAAGCAATACGCACAGGCTTTCATTCTCGGGCATTTTTAGTTCCGTCTGCTTCCAGCTATGTTTTGTTCAGTTTCTTTTTTTGTTCTGCATGCTACAAGATGTCCTCAGATTTCTAAGGAAAACAGAAATGAAAAGAACAGAAGCGGTTGTATGCTCTTTTTTTGTTCCATAATATGCTGCCCTCCTAAATGTATTTGACTAAATATACCTTACTAATAATATTTTAAAGTGTTAAATATGCTTTGCAAAATGAATTGCATATTAGTATATTTCTACTATGTTGTAATCTATTTTTGGATGGAGTAAATTCAGTTCCTAGAATAAAATGTAGACTATGGCAGCACATGGGCAGTATCTTAGTAAGAAAAGTGTGGGTGTTGGTCAGTATTTGATTATGGTAAATTTACCGCTGATATTGGGCTGAAACATGTAGTGCTAGACATTCCTGAAATAAATCACATGATGATACCATAAGACGTGTTGTGCTCTCCTGGTACTCTTTTCTTTATACTAATGGTATACTGTAAGCAGAACTACATATCTGAGCAAAACTCTTTTTTTTTCTACAGATGCCCACTGCACAGGGTGCATGGGCGGCTATCACTGGTATTCTTGATTTTTCCATTGTAAACCAGTAAGACACAAGTTACGCCTCAATAATGTTCCGGTCAGTGGGTTACAAAAACGAGTGCAGCAAAGCCGCAACTCTGCTCTTTACATAATGGTGTATGTATCAGCCAAATGTTAACACATTTTCCATACCTCCCATCTGTCCCATTTTCTGTGGGACAGTCCTGCTTCTGACAGTCTAGATCTTCTCTATGATTTCCTGCACTGATGCCAGAAAAATATACAAAGTTTCTGAAGCTTAATTAAAATAAGAGGCTTTTTGGCAGAGAGGCCAGAACATTCAGCACCTCAGCTTTGATACATTTGTAACAATTTAAGATAAGAAAGTCTCTTGGGAGAACTGAGGCTTGCAGCTTAAAGAGCAATTTAACCTTCATTAGCTAAATAGTTATAATACATAAAACATGGCCCTAAACTGTCAAAACTAATTTGACAAAGGTTGGTTTGTAGGAACCTTACCAATTAAAATAAACACATCACTTCCCGAAAGGAGGGAGGTGTGTATTACTTATTCAATTTAATCTTAGAGAAAAGAAGTAAACCCCCCCTTCCTTCCGCACCCCAAACCAATTAGGAACTAGACAAGTGCTAAAGACAATAGTTCAATGGGTTAAATATTAAATGTGGTACCAGTAATTACTGGGTTAAAAGGTGATATCGATGTGCTTAATCATTAAATAATTGCTTGTAAAGCTTTAAAAGTGCTATGTGCGAATTCATTCTATAAGCCAGTTTTTAAATTAAGTTCAACTATATAAAACACGATTCAACCACCATAAAGTAAATACTTATAAAGTGCTATTGCAATGGAGGGATTTACTTCTTTTCTCTTGGTCTATGGCCCTAAAACTCCCAGAAATGTGTTCAAACTTCATAGCCTTCCACATTTTGTAAAATGGACATGGTAATTAGGGGATGTGCTCATAAAATGGGCAAGATCAAAACATTTTGTGGCAGATCTTTTTGTCCCTCTTTCAAATGTTGGGAGGTATGAATTTTTCATGAAGGCCTCATAAAAGGGGGAAAAAAACCAGTGGCAACACAAAATCCTTCATATACAGATGAAGCCAGTTTGGTTTGTGTGTTTGACACAATAACTAAACTGAGATATCCCACTTATCCCATTTAACACAGAAAATTGTGTCACAGCATCCCATCTAATTAAAGCGTTCACTATTGTGAACAATGGTGCTTTGGTATGCTAATGAAAAGGTTAAATGCATTAAATGAGTTAAGATGACTTTAGATTCTTCAATTAATCCTGAGTCATGACACATTTAACACACAAATCCAGGTGGCTTCATCTGTACTTGTGCAAAGAGAGACAAGAAATTTGGGGGGATTTCCTTATCCTTCCACAAATATTTGACAGATATTCGTCAGATTGTAAGCATCGCTGCTCTTCTGTCTAAGTCTAAGCTCCTCTATTTTAGGCTTAGCAAAAAAGATGTGCCACAACTTTATATAATCGGGTGGTCGGTTAGTGAGCTGCTGGGGGATTGTGCGGACACTGAACTAAACTGGTGCGGCCAGAAAGTGCATTGGTATTTGGGATTTCCTTGTCCTTTTAGCCTTAGAAATGCATCAGACATTGGTTATTTGCCCTGAATGATATTACCACTGTGTAATGTAAATGTAGCTCATGCATGTTTGTACTGGCACTGCTTCACTCCATACATTGACATATGTGAAAAAGTGATCCTGATTTTTTTTTTAATTGTACTGCAGTATCTCAAGCCGTTTTATCTTACTTCTGGGATTGGCTGTGGCTTATTGAACCATTGTCATTGTTTTTATTTATTTAAAATATTAACCCATTTCAAACAATTAGGTGGAGTGTTTCTCCTTACGAAAGCCTTGGCTTATTCTGCAGTGTATGTAGTTAAATGCTGTGTTTTGTACAGAGGGAGCTGTTAAATAACATTAGAACAAAGATAAATAGGAATTATATCAATATGTTTAAAAAAAGCATTTGTCATTTAAATTTCCCTTTGGACAGATGTTGGAGATGCAACCAAGATATAGACACGCATGCACATATTTGGTATAAATGCAGTGTTTTGAAGGAATATTGGGGCAAAATATTGCAAACCATAGCAGAAATTACAGACATTGAGATCAAAGAGATTGATATCATTGAGTTTGCTGATTATAATAACAGAAAAAATGGTGTATTGAGTGATACACTTACTCTACACTTGTTAAATGCAGCAAGATCTTTAATCCTGAGACATTGGAAGGAAACATCTCCTCCGTCATATAAGGAATGGCAAGATATCAAAGAGTTGGGGGCTATTTTGCAGAGCTTCAGGGGACACTATTGGCAATGTAATTTGTATTGAACAACCGTGTAGATTAACACTATTTTCTTTTTGGATATCTAGAGGCATAAATGGCTCTTAAGGCATTTTCATCTTATTTATTAAGCTTTATATTTATAATCTGTAAAGATTCCTTAGACATTTCCAACCCTTCTTTAGGCATATGGGCCTGCAACTGTGCTAGAAAATACAAAAATGGCTTCATTTTTATAGGATTATATGCACATTATGTGCATCATAACTGCTCTGTAAGACCATTGTTTATTATACCAGATCACCAAAACCTCGCACAATTGTGCATTCATAGAATACTGCAGACATTTTTGCACAATCCTGCACAATGCATTTTTTATATTTATTAGTAATGTTTAAGTATACATGGCTAGACTCTTACTGTGGAAAATGCCAAAAACATTTCAGTGGTTCTAAACAGTTTTAATCTCAGAAAAAATTGTTTATTTACATATCCCCACAGGGCAGCAGCATCTGTATTTCCAACTGCTCAGAATAAGTTTGATTTGGTTAGTCAGATATTTTTGCTTTAGCTACAGTGGTGTGAAAAACGATTTGCCCCCTTCCTGATTTCTTATTCTTTTGCATGTTTGTCACACTTAAATGTTTCTGCTCATCAAAAACCGTTAACTATTAGTCAAAGATAACATAATTGAACACAAAATGCAGTTTTTAAATGAAGGTTTACGTTATTAAGGGAGAAAAAAAACTCCAAATATACATGGGCCTGTGTGAAAAAGTGATTGCCCCCCTTGTTAAAAAATAACAACTGTGGTTTATCAGAAACAAAACCAGCAGACGGCACTTCTGGAAAGGGGTTTATTGGGGTTGCTGTGTGGTTTATCACACCTGAGTTCAATTTCAAAGGTTATAAAGCCATTTCTAAAGCTTTGGGACTCCAGCGAACCACAGGGAGAGCCATTATCCACAAATGGCAAAAACATGGAACAGTGGTGAACCTTCCCAGGAGTGGCCGGCCGACCAAAATTACCCCAAGAGTGCAGAGACAACTCATCCGAGAGGCCACAAAAGACCCCAGGACAACATCTAAAGAACTGCAGGCCTCACTTGCCTCAATTAAGATCAGTGTTCACGACTCCACCATAAGAAAGAGACTGGGCAAAAACGGCCTGCATGGCAGATTTCCAAGGCGCAAACCACTTTTAAGCAAAAAGAACATTAAGGCTCGTCTCAATTTTGCTAAAAAACATCTCAATGATTGCCAAGACTTTTGGGAAAATACCTTGTGGAGACAAAAGTGGAACTTTTTGGAAGGTGCGCGTCCCGTTACATCTGGCGTAAAAGTAACACAGCATTTCAGAAAAAGAACATCATACCAACAGTAAAATATGGTGGTGGTAGTGTGATGGTCTGGGGTTGTTTTGCTGCTTCAGGACCTGGAAGACTTGCTGTGATAGATGGAACCATGAATTCTACTGTCTACCAAAAAATCCTGAAGGAGAATGTCCGGCCATCTGTTCGTCAACTCAAGCTGAAGCGATCTTGGGTGCTGCAGCAGGACAATGACCCAAAACACACCAGCAAATCCACCTCTGAATCACTGAAGAAAAACAAAATGAAGACTTTGGAGTGGCCTAGTCAAAGTCCTGACCTGAATCCTATTGAGATGTTGTGGCATGACCTTAAAAAGGCGGTTCATGCTAGAAAACCCTCAAATAAAGCTGAATTACAACAATTCTGCAAAGATGAGTGGGACAAAATTCCTCCAGAGCGCTGTAAAAGACTCGTTGCAAGTTATCGCAAACGCTTGATTGCAGTTATTGCTGCTAAGGGTGGCCCAACCAGTTATTAGGTTCAGGGGGCAATTACTTTTTCACACAGGTTTGGATTTCTTTTCTCCCTAAATAATAAAAACCCTCATTTAAAAACTGCATTTTGTGTTTACTTGTGTTATCTTTGACTAATAGTTAAATGTGTTTGATGATCAGAAACATTTTGTGTGACAAACATGCAAAAGAATAAGAAATCAGGAAGGGGGCAAATAGTTTTTCACACCACTGTATGTTTAGAAAGTAGAGGGACATTTGTAATTGTTTTCTTTAATTACAGCACTGTGTATATTTGTGTTACTTTAGTAGACATGCAGTAAAAGCATTATTAAAACAGAAGATTTACACACCGCACAGCTAGCACTACCATTCACAATAAAACATTTAGCATGATAGGGGAAGTGATATGTTGAGACAAATAGCAGCTGCTCTCTATTTATCTTTGTCATTTTTAAATCATTGATTTTTTTTAAGGTATGGAACACCCCTTATCCAGAAAGCTCTGAATGACAGAGTGGTCGTCTCCAATAGACTCCATTTTATTCAAATAATTTTTTAAAATGATTTCCTTTTTCTTTATAATAATTAAACAGTTCATTGTAGTTGTTCCAAACCTTATTGGGTTTATTTAATGTTTACGTGATTTTCTAGTAGATTCAGGGGCAAATTCATCAAGGGTTGAATATCGAGGGTTAATTAACCCTCGATATTCGACTGGGAATGAAAATCCTTCGACTTCGAATATTGAAGTCAAAGGATTTTGCGCAAATAGTTTGATCGTACGATCGAAGGAATAATCGTTCGATCGAACGATTAAATCCTTCAAATCGAACGATTCGAAGGATTTTAATCCAACGATCGAAGGATTATCCTTCGACCAAAAAAACGTAGCCAAGCCTATGGGGACCTTCCCCATAGGCTAACATTGGGTTCGGTAGCTTTTAGGTGGCGAACTAGGGGGTCGAAGTTTTTTCTTAAAGAGACAGTACTTCGATTATGGTCGAATAGTCGAACGATTTTTAGTTCAAATCATTCGATTCGAAGTCGTAGTCGAAGGTCGAAGTAGCCCATTCGATGGTCGAAGTAGCCAAAAAAACACTTCGAAATTCGAAGTTTTTTTACTTCGATTCCTTCACTCGAAGTTAATGAATTGGCCCCTTAATGTATGAAGATCCAAATGACAGAAAGATCCATTATCTGGGAAACCCCAACATTCTGGTTAACAGGTCCCATACCTGTAACAGACAGCAAGATAAACATGATATGATCTTAAGAAAAACTGATACAATTGTAGAAAATCTTAGTCTTAGAATTAATGAGATTCATGGTTTTTGGGTTTCACTGACTTTGAAGGCTGATATTATTTTACATTTTGGTGTAGATAAGTGCAGACCAGTAAGGCAGAATCAAAAACCAAACCCCAGATAACGTTATCAAATGGAAATAGGAAATCATAAGTGTACTTTACTCTTCTGAATCATATTGCTCTGAAACAAAAGTCAGAGCGCTGTGACGGAAAACGTGCTACTGTGTAGTTAGAATATTACTGATGAAATCTTTCATATGAAATTCAAGTGAGCATAAAAAAAATGTAAGAAAGCAATTAGGCATGCTGGCTGTATGTGCATCAGTAATTGTTGTTTTCTATTATAGCAATTAGCCGCAATGCAGGAAGAGTTAAACAATAAAAAGAGTGAGCTGGAGAAAGCCAAGGAAGAGCAGACACATGCACATGCGCTGGTCAGAGTTCTCAAAGAACAGGTGAGTTATGACAGTAAGACTCTGTTGTTAAGCAGCATGCCATGATTTCTCCCTATTTATAAGTGTCACTATGAAGGGCAGTTCAGCTCATTTGTAACTCAGTAGATACTTAACATAATTAAAAGGAAAGTGGAATATTGTAGTTGTACAAAGTCTCTGCATAGAACAATATCAGACATCCCTCCCCAGCATACCAAGAGTTGGTATTAACAAGGGATACGGGATAAAAATGGGATCAGAGGGCCCTGATCAAAAGAACTTACAATCGGAATGAATTTTTGTAACTAATACACACGTTCATGCTTTGTTATTCTTTGTTATGCATCAGGTCTCGGTGTGCCATATACAGAAAAAACCTATGACCTAATCAGGCAGCACAGACTGAGCACGTTATGCTTATTGCCCTCACCTATTCTTCCTCAATACATATACATGAAATCCTGATACATGAAAGCTACATTTATGCAAATTCAGTTTATACATCTTTCTTTTTCTGTAAACAAATATATCTGTATTGGCTTGATCAATATTGGCTTGATCAATAACCTATCATTGTGCTGGGAAGGGATTGCATCAGTTGCAAATGCAATTAATCCCCTACCTTCACTGGGCTTTGCTTGTATTTACATTTATGGCCATGGAGACCTGAAAGCTTGCCTTAATTGAGGAGGAAAGTACAGAGCAGCAGTGCTCCTTATGGTATGTTGACCTGGGGGGGTTGGTTAATCGGCTTCAGAGGTGTAATTACAGCCCCTGGTCCCCTCACCAACCCTGGTCAGATGTCAACTGATCACTTGTGTGCACTGGCCAGCAAACTTAAATGCCCTGTTGATGGGGACTACCAAATGGCAGACCCCAATGGTCTATGGTTGCGGAGTCTCCTGTATGGTAGTTACTAGTCATCTTGTCTTGGTGGTAGGCCCTGCAAAGCATGGGTTGGGATACATTGTACCTCCTTTAGTCTTTAAAATGTGTGTCTAGTTGCTAAAAGACCAGTTTAGCATGAGCTTCCCCTAAACATAACATCACTGACTGGCACCAACAAAATAAAAACAGACACATTATGGTCATGCAGATCTAAATCTAGTACAATTTCTTATTTATCTAGCTGAAGAAAGTGATTTGTAACCGTTTATTTAAGTTCTATGCAAATGAAAACTATAAACTCCAATGAAACTTAATAATTAAAATCAAACCTTTCTGTTCGACAAGTGCCAAAGCAAATGAGTTTGTCAAACGCTCCTGCATATTTACAGACAGTTTCATAATGAAGATGTATGCTGCACATCATTCCAACGAATTAGGCACATTTTTTTCAGTGAGTTATGTATCACTCAAATGAGTCAGTCATCCGTGAGGACATACAGCCCACTGTAGAACTTTCTGAAATGATTTTCTTCTCACATATTTTGTGCTCATTTATAGGTAGGCAGCATGAGCCTGCTGTGCTTGCTGTAAATAAGACTTCTGTGACCTCAGATAAATATCAGTACAGGCGCCTCTATCAGATTACCAAAGGGAATTACCTAGGGAGAAAAAAAAGTAATCCCACCAAAAAAAGAGCTTGTATAGTATAAGAACATCCCTGGGATCTGCTGTTAACCTTTAGTTAGAGAGATAAATACACAAGTATATGTAGCATTTCTAAGAAAGATAAGTGGCCAGTCTTGCGTTTCCTCACTCCTGGCTTCTATTCAGCTTTCATACCTCTATTTACACATGTGATTCTTAATGCTATCAAATACAATTAGAGGCCTATTTATCAAAATTCGAAATTTGTGAGGTTTAGAGTTTTTTTCTACTTCGAATAATCTCACAATTTAAAAAAACTCTAATATTCAGATTGTAGAAAACTCAATTGAATACAAATGTGAAAAAAAACAAACGCCTTGATTTTTTCAAGTTTATAGGCTTACAAAAACTTGAATTAAAATTAAAAAAATGTCTTGAATTTTGCCTAGGACAACTCCCATTGACTTTTACATGAACTTGGCAGCTTTTAGATACCGACTTTTTTTTTTTTTTTTCTTAATAAATACCAGACATTCAAATTTTTGAAAATATAATTTGAATGTGTTAGTTATTGTGCAAAAAATTCAGATTGTAGCAAAAATGAATTTGAACCTTGACAAACCACTCCCTTAAAGTTAAAGCGGTTCACATTAAAATTAACTTTTAGTATGATGTATGTAGACACTGGTACTCTAAGACAATTTGTTATAGGTCTTAATTGATTTTAGTTTTTTTTTTACATTTTTTTTAATATTTCTGTTAAAACAGTGGTCTGGGGGTTGTGCTGTACAAGAAGCTTGTGAAGTGCTTTAGTTAAATGTGAATGTAGATTTTGTACAATGTTAACAGACCATATGTTTGCTATCCCGGAACTAACTCCCAGTATGACTTTTTGTTTTACATAATTTGTTTGAGGGGCATATTTGTCAAAATGGAAAACTTGGCCATGCCAGGCAAGACTTCAGGGTCTGTACAGGGGGACTGTGCTGCCTCTATGAGGATATCGATATCATTAAAGCCTGCTATGTTGGGGTTACTTGATGACAGACAAGAGCACCTGTTTAAGACTTTCATCTAGATGACTAATTAGAGACCCTTTATAAATGCTGAGAACTGCTTTATCATGTTACTGATTGGTATTCAGTCTTCCAATGTGCTATGTCTGCTATCTAGCAGCTGATTTAATATATTCTCTGTCAGCAGTAGTTCTTGTGACCTTATGAACTAGATACTACGTGACTAGCATGCTGATAAGTCTTTAAAATACCCTACAAACTACAGATGCTTTGCTTAAATGCAAACGTTTTAAATAATTTCTTCCTTCAAAATTCCCCTGGATATAGAATATTCTTTAAAAACCGCTGGGGTATATTGTACTCTTTCTTCCCTTAAGATAGCCATACTGAAATCGATCCACCCATTTGGCGAAGTCCCCAAAGGAGAAGATTTTTTTCCTCAATTTGGCCACCTAAATTGGGCCAGTCCTGGAAAAGCATCATTAATTTACCATGTTGGTACAGAGCAGTTTTTCTAAGGGCAGTTTGCACTAGTGGTCAGCCCCACACAGTAGACTGAAAGGAACCTAGTATGAGACTATATCATATTTTACATGACTTTGAAATCACATACTATTATAGTGAAGTGTGATGTGCCTGAACAAGACAAGGTTCATGTAAATAGTAATGTAATCCTACAAAATACTAAACAACAGCTACCAGCATTCAACATTTAGAGAGGTGAGAGTGCTAGGATTTATGATCCCACAACATCTGGAGCCAAAGGATGCCTATCCCAGTATTAGTCTTTGGCAGAGATCCTTAGCCTACTCTTCTATAATTGCTGTTTAGCTACGTTTCCCACAATGGCTCTACCTGACGAAGTTTTTCCTTTTGCAGCTCAAAAGTGCCAAAGAGGTTACAGATGTCACCAACCAGGAATACCTTAGCAAAGTAGGTACCATGAAATAATGCTAATCACATTCCATACACTTCAGGGCACTGTTTTCTGTTACTGTATATACCTCTCATTCCTGCTCTTATTTTTCATGTAATAACCATGACAAAGTAATTGTTCTCTTTGTAATGCTTCCGCATCTTAAATATTTATGTTTTGCTCTGACTGTTCTCCGTACACAGGGAAATAAATCAACCAGTGCATGGTGATTTGTTACTTAAAAATATGAGCTCTGTCTGCATGAAAACTAGTATAAAATGTGTCAGCCATATCCATTATTCTGATAAACCAGCTAATATTACCCTTTTACTCTCCACATCATGTTTATTAATTACATATTGAAATCATCCATTGCTATAGAAAATGCACATATTTGTAATTCTTCATTATTGTTTTATTAAAATAGTTTATTTATAAATACAGACATCCAGATCATAGAGGCTGTAGGTTTAATCAAGCATCTAGACCATGGGGGGGTTTTTTTTTTTACCTGAAAGCCACACTTGAATGTACAAACTGTTGGGGAGCCACACAAGCAAAAAAAATATTAATTGGTGTTTTGGTGATGCCAAATGAGGGCTGTGATAGGCTAATTGATAGCCCCATGAGGACTGATCATCTGCCAGAGGCACTTTTGGAGTAAATCTGGGCATGTTTACTAACATTGGAGATAAATATCTGGAGAGATTTATGGGCAACATCTCCAGAAATGTTGCCCATAGCAACCAATCAGATCTTTGCTTTTTTTTTTTTTAACATGAAGAGATCTGCTCATCTGGCAACATCAACAAATGAGCGGATCTTTCACCGATATGCACAGGAACGGCAGGGCTATATCGGGGTAATCTGAACATTCAGCCCTCGGATTACAACGAGGAGCAATGGGCTCCGACAGGTCGGTTGGCAGAAAAATGAAACCTTCTCGATCGATATCGTGGGCAGATATCGATTGGAAAGACCCGCCAGAAGCCCTGTTACACGGCCATATAAATTGCCAAATTGGTCTAAAGGACCGATATCTGCAGCTTTATCTGCCCGTGTATGGCCACCTTTAGCTGTTTAAATCTAATTGCTGATTAGTTGCCATGGGCAACATCCCCAGAAATCTCTCCAGATATTTATCTCCAATGTTAGTAAACATGCACCTTAATTTCAATTCAGGAATTAAAAAATGGGCACATTCTATGAGGCTACTGGGACCTACATCAATGGTATTGAGAACAATATGTTGCTTACGAGCCATTGGTTGAGGATCACTGGGTCTAGTCCTTAGAGACTAAAGCTTAAATAGGCATCAAGCATCCTGACCATAGAGACTTAAAAACAATAGAAAAAACAGCTCTGCGTTAGCAGCCACCATCTTTAGCCATGCCCCTTCCATTCCCATCCCATGATCAATGACCAAGAAGACATGGCTATTCACCAATAACTGAGATTAAGTTTGGGAATTGATGAGATGTGCTGAAATCATACAATTCTGTGCTGCTAGAGCAACTACAATGTATGCTATGGAAGCATCAGTGAATTGGTAGGGATGGGGGCCAGTTGCCCTGTGCAGCAAATTATTCATGGGATAGCATTGTTTGTTTAGTTATCAAACCAGATTGAAATAGAGTTCTGTCAGTCACTAGTGTGTTCCAAGAGGTTTGAGCACACATTCATACTTTCTTACATTACCACTTCAGTTTCTCTGTAAATGCCGTCATTACACAGAGTAATAAGACGTTTAGCCATGTTTTACTTAAAGATATCATTAGATTGTGTTGCAGAGGACTCACTGTGCCAACTTTGCTACATGTTTATGAGAGTGGCCGCCAAAACATAAAAATAACTTTAGGTATAACTTTTTCTCTTTAGGTTTACTTTTTCTTGCAGTGCAGACACATTAATGCAAATGCCGTGTGTCAGGGATCAAAAATATCTTTACAAATTGTGGTTTTAGACAAGCGAGATGAAAGCGGGATTCAATATGAATGTTACATTCTTTCATAGCCTGGGTTTCACTCTTGCTCACAGAAGCCTTGGGGCACATTGCCAGTCAGCATGTAGTCGTGGGACAACAAAAGATAACCAGGCAGAACAGGCAATTTCTTTTAGTTGCCAGCAGATTAAACCAGGTGCAGTGGGAATGACTTTGTTCTATAGACAGGCAAATCAAGTAAACATTGAGCAGAGGAGCAGGCCAACTGTTGGATCATTCTGTGGCTAATCCATTTCATTGATCTTCATCTAGAATTTCTCGTCAGCGCTGCTCACAGCCACCTTGCAGCTTAGGCCCTTCTGGCTGTAGTTGAGCACTGGTTATAAAGAATGTGCTATAATAGGATCTAGGAATACGTTCTATGACGCTTATTTTGCACAAAGAGACACAACTTATACCTATGAGCTAAAACAGCTCTTTTTTTCCACTTCTTTTGGCCACATTTTAAAATGGGTTGCAGTGGGAAAAACAGATACATTAACCTGTTTACGTTGACTAAATTATGAGTTAGTAAGTTATTCAAACCACTGACTGGTTGGACCCTAGCAACCATATAGCTGCTGAAATGTCTAACTATGGACCTAATGAACATAAAACAAAAACATTCTAAAACCAGAAACATATATAATAAAGACCTATTCTAAATTGTCTCAGAATATCACTGTTTACATCAAGTTAAATATTTATTTAATGGTAGGCTTTAGGCAAGTAGCATCTTACCATTAATAGGGTCATATATGAAGAGTTTAGGATGCCTGTTATGTCTGCTGTGACTTTGTGTAGAAGCATAAGGCACTTTGACAGTGGCTTGATTGTTGTGTCTGATTTAAGTTAGAAGTTGTACAACGGTAAAAAATTGTGTTATTATAGGGCAATACCTATGGAGCATAGTTCTTCTTTCGGTAATCTTCCCCTGGATGGTCAAGGTGGTTGTAGCGTGATCTAAATCAAACACACACTTTACACCTGCTTTCTTGTCTGTGCTTCCAAGCATAAAGGTTTTTGTTTTACCATAACACGGCAGATATTATGGCATTTATCTATTTACAGATACCTCAAAATCAGGAATGCATTCTTTTTTTATAAACACATATATACATTATGTATATTTCAGTGATTTATGTATCAGATCTTAAGTGACATCACCAGGCACCAATTATAACTATTATAACTTATATTTTAATTATAACTATGACTATTATATAATAGTCATACAGAATATCTTTTGGTTTAGAAAATGTGTGCATTATGTTGTATAATGTGTTTTATCAGTATCCTTGGCTACTGTTGCTATGCCTTGAAATAACTATCCACACTCAAGCTTTTTTCTGCACATATATTTCTCTTGTGTTGATGCCTCTAGGGCTTACCGTATATACTCGCGTATAAGCCGAGATTTTCAGCACCCAAAATGTGCTTGAAAATCCTACCTCGGCTTATACGCGGGTCAGCTGCTGATGAATCCCACATGAAGTACCGTAGCCGGAAGAGCAGCGAGGAGAGAACAGCGCTAGGAGGCGTCGCGGTCTGTGGGAGGTATACCGGTAACAATAAGTGGGAGGGGAGGAGCAGGAAGTGAATACGCGCTAGGCCTTTTGTGTCAGAGCCCGGAAGCGCGCGGAGTTGGAGCGGGGCCTAGCGGGTTGTGAGGGGAGGGCGAGCAAGGGGCAGAGGCCGCGGGAAAAGAAGCGGAAAGTGAGGGATTCGGTGAAGTAGGCCGCTTACACTGTCCGAAAAACGGGCCGGCATGGAGCGCAGGGTGTTCGGCTCGTTCTCTGGTCACCTACCACGGGAAGAGAGCAGCCGCCCACGGGCCGGAGTCGGACGTGACTTCCAGGACTTCCCTGTGAGTGAGTGATTGGTTCCCCCTGTACCCAAAATGTGGCCGGGGGTTGGCAAAACTTGTGTTTTGCTACAGTGCCCAGTATAAGTGTATAGATTGTATGCTCCGTGGAACATACACCTCCTTCCTTGTGTCACTGGCACACTACATGTGGGGGGCGCTGTATATATGTGTCACTGCCACACTACATGTGGGGGGCGCTGTATATGTGGGGCACTAACTGTGGGTGGAGGGCAGTGTATATATGTGTCACTGATACAAGTCGGGTCGTCGTCGTTTCCCTTGCCATGTTGCAGTGAGTGCGGGTTCCCCAGTGTCCGTGCTCGCGGCTCGGCTCTGGAGCTGTGAGTGTGTTCGTACTGTTAATCCCCAGGGCCCGAGGTGGGATTAAGAGAGGGGGAAGGTGCCTGGGTGTAGGAACAATGTATTTGTATGGGGAGGCCATATATTTGTATGGGGAGGCCATGCCTCATGTCTGCAACCTGTGGCTCCTCCTCAACTACAACTCTCGCTCTTCCCCACCCCACTGGAGCAAATTTACCGGTAAGGCAGCTGTCTTCTTAATATATCTATTTCATCTACCAGAGGTTTTTTTTTTATCATTGTACGATGAATTAATGTTTTAAGCATCATGGCTTGATTTTTAACATTAAACCGACTGTTTGATATTTCTGAGACTTTTCTGAGTTGTGTCTAGGCTTATACGCGAGTCAATAAGTTTTTCTGGTTTTCATAGGTAAAATTAGGTACCTCGGCTTATACGCGGGTCGGCTTATACACGAGTATATACGGTAGTTTAATTAAACAAGGACGATTTTCAGTGTAAACTACCTGCACTTTGCAAGATTGCCTAAAGTAATGGAATATAGGAATATAGCAAGTCTTATATTTTTATATTTTATTTTTAAAATATATTTTTATAGATTTTGTTTAACTTTTAAATCAATGTTCAGATTGACTGGACAAATGGTAAATGTTACAGTCAATATAATACAGATTAACTTAGGTGAAGTCATCTCCCGTACACTCCCTTTTAGTCAATAAAATGATGCTTTAATATTATGGTTTTCTCTGTAATAATAAAACAGTACCTTGCACTTGATCCTTACTAAGATATAATTAATCCTTATTGGAGGCAAAACAATCCTATTGTGTTTTAATGCCTTTTTAGTAGAAAAGGGGAAGGAAACTTTTTTTATACTTGGGGGTAACAAAAGTTAGGCTTTAGAAGAGTGATCTTCTTCCTGTTTCTTTTAGCTTGTGGATGCACATGCTCAGTAGAGTGAAAAGCTGAACTTTAATGAAAAAGTTGTGTATTTAGTTCTACTGCTACATGCGTCTGCCCAGGGAAATTTGAAAAAAAGAAGGCGATCGCTCTGTGGTGCTCATTGGCACCGGCCCGGGGTGTCTGGTAAATAAATACAATCACTTGGGGGTGCCTAACTTTTGGCACCCCCAAGTGTAAATGACATTCCTTCTCATTTAAAGGAAAACTATACCCCCAAAATGAATACTTAAGCAACAGATAGTTTATATAAAATTGAATGACATATTAAAGAATCTTACCAAACTGGAATATATATTTACATAAATATTGCCCTTTTACATCTCTTGCCTTGAGCCGCCATTTCGTGATGGTCTCTGTGCTGCCTCAGAGATCACCTGACCAGAAATACTACAACACTAACTGTAACAGGAAGAAGTGAGGAAGCAAAAGACACAACTCTGTCTGTTAATTGGCTCATGTGACCTAACATGTGGTTTGTATGTGTGCACAGTGAATCATACGATCTCAGAGGGCGGCCCTTATTTTTTAAAATGGCAATTTTCTATTTATGATTACCCAATGGCACATACTACTAAAAAAGTATATTATTATGATAATGGTTTATTTACATGAAGCAGGGTTTTACACATGAGGGGTTTTACTCAGTATCTTTTAATAGAGACCTACATTGTTTGTGGGGTATAGTTTTCCTTTAAGGTACAAGAATCCAAATTACTGAAAGAGAAAACGGATCTGTTATCCAGAAAACCCCAGGATATGAGCATTCCATGTATATGATTTGCCTTTTTTACACTATGAAAACTCTGAACTTTCTTTTGGAAAATTTTAATGAGGTGCAAATAGGAATATACCAAATATCATGTTTGCTTTGTAGGAAACCAGCACTGTCAGTGTTGCTGTGTACAACCACGATAAAGAAAAAGATGCTGAAAAACAAAGGCAATCTCTCAAGTCAGAAAAAGAAGCCCTGCTAATAGGTAAGCCAAGAAAACTCATTTCAAATACAGTTTTATTGATAAAAGCAATATGTCTGCCTCTGAGCATCACTGGGCTCTCTGATAAATAATCAGCTTGGCTAAACAGCTTTGATCCAAAAGGCTTTGTCACTTCTCTGGTTAAACAGACACAGAGAGAAACTATGACTTAGATTACAGAGAATCGTGTTCTGAAAACCAGAGAAATATAATATTATTGCTTCTACTTTTTACACTGTAGCATGTTGGATCTTATTTACAAGTACTGGGCAAATTTCCCTTTGTAGAAAACCAAAGCTACAAAAAAAGCAATTACCTTTAAATTTTAGTGCCAGCCATGGTTCTCACTTTATTTGTCTGCAACACCTGCCTAAATTTCTGAAGAAGATATTTAGGGCTAAACCTTGAACCTCTTTTATTTACTGCAGGTTCTGTTCTTTCCTTAGTGTAAGCTCTTAGTAGGGCATTTTTATTGCTTCTATTTCCCACCAACAAGTATTAGAAGTGGACTGTGCATTAGGCACAGCTTAGAAAAATAGGGTTACTGTTTATGTTTATTATAGGCTAGCCAATCTATGCAATATGCAAGCTTTGGAGATTTAAAATGGAAGAACATATATAAATTAATTAAAAATCTATATAATGCACATATACAGTACAATGTCCAAAAGAGCATGCTTGTAGAAACATGAATTGGAAATTGAATTAGGTTAAAATAAAAATGTTTGTCCTGGTGACAGCTTTTGGCCACTGGATGTAGAGTATAAATATTTGGTTAGGAGATCTGAAGCAGACATTTAATATTTAATGCATCTGTATTAAATTGTATCATGTATAATTATGTGGTGTCTGTGTCCTACAATATGGTTCTGTTGAAAAGAAAGGCCCTTGAGATACATGGTTAGAACTAGGGATAGGTAGCAGAGGCACCTGCTTTAGGGCTCAACCATTTCGGGAAATAGGTGGGAGTGTGATTTTTGTGTTTTCAGTTTCATTGTCTAGATCCAAAGAACTATCAGTAACAGTTCCTTGCTCTCCTCTCCTGTATGTGTCTGCCAATAGGTCAGGCTCTGGGATTCACACAGCCTAGTTCTTAAGCCAACTAATTACAGCTTCATACATTAGTTCCAAAGATTTCCATTGAGCCAGCTGAATATATAATATATATCAAATGAATATCTAATACATGAGTTACGTTGTTTTGGGCAATTTTCACCCTGCAACACTTCCCTGTAAGTCAGTTAGGAGAGACAGGCAGCAGGTAAATCACCCGGTGTGATAGTACTGCCTAATAGAATAGAAACACATTTGGATGATGCTGATCCGGGGGCTCAGGTTCAAAGCTATGTTAATCATAAGTTTAACACATGCCTGCTTACAGCCATTCCTGAGGATTAACCCACTCAGACCGTACGATGGCCTGTTTCAGCTTCTGAAATATCATTATTTGTAGACTTTGGGCTTTGGTGTTAATGAATATTTTATTGCTGAGAGTTTTAGTAGCTGGTATGGAGCAGCAGAAGAGAATGCTAAATGCTAGCTGCAGTGTAAAAAAATAGCATCATGAACGTGCAGAGAGAGTCCTCCTCCGTTATTTAGCATGCTCATGTGTACAAAGCTCTTGTGGTGTCCAGAGGAACCCTGCCAATTAGAAGAAGGGAAAAACATAGAAATATAGATTTACTTTGTTGCTGCCTACGGCCCCCCCAAATCCTGTAGGCTACAATTCCTCTGGGGAAAATGTTGTAGGTTGTAAGCAACTAAGTGATGGGGCGGGGATATGTGGATGTTCATCAGCTTCTGAAAAGTGCAACAGATGAATTATAGCCCTCTGTGTATGCTGCATAGATACCTTCTGCTGAAGAACTACAGGCAAGTAAAAGTGACAATACAAAATAATAATTACCACCATGATTGCAAACACCTCCCTAACTAGTAAATACCCTTCTTCTGCAGAACCCCTGCATATATTTGGTCCCATTAAGCAAGTCCCAGCTTTTTCATGTTCCAATATTTAGGTTGTTTGTGCGTCAGTGAGTTGTATCCAAACAAACTAAAGGATGTAGAAAAGGCATAACTTGCCGCTGAAAAAAAATTCAAGTTCAATTTTGTTGAGGCTGACCTTCCTCCCTAATCTCCTAGCTGCTTTATTTCAGTGGAAGAGTAAGCAACTGCATCAGGGAGTGCTGTGCTTTTTGCTTCGGCACTTAGCTATAATGGGAATTAAATCGTTTTTATGACTATGGACAGTGTAATTATTGGGAAACTTTCGGTCAATGTGTTTCATGACACATCTATATAAAATATTTTCTCTGGGGAACATCTACTGGTAATTGCCTTATTCCAGTCACTGCAATTTTGTATTGACAAATCAAGCATTAAATTGATGGTTAATAAGCTTCTAGCAGCCCGAACTGAAAAACACCATTTTCCCACACTGTTTTATCACAGGCACCTAGTTATAAATGGCTGCAGTTCTCTGAATTATGTGATTTAGAACAAAGCACTTTAGATGTATTTCTATAAATTTGTCTGCTGTGCTGTAATCAGATCTTCACCAATGAAATTCTAGCTCGTTGCTGGAAAGACATTACTCACCATATAGTGGAAAATACTAAATATGCTGCAGTGTATTAAAGCGTTCTAATTATGTTTCAGTATAAATATTCTTTTTTCCTACAGGCATCACATCTACATTTCTCAATGTCCATCCCTTTGGAGCCAATACAGAATACTTGTGGTCCTATCTGCAACAGCTGGACTCAACGGTAAAAGCCATTTACTTTTTTTAATGTTCTCTAGTTCTGTTACACACATATATTATTTGGGAATGAACGATGTTGTTTAACGTGCCAACATTATCGGTTTCATGCCTGTGTTGGAGCTACGGCATATTAGGTCTATTTGTCTGGAGCCAGGGCCATACTTTCCATATAGTCATCTGAGCCTAGAGTGCCAACATCAGGCAGTGGCCCATATATACCTCCCCTCCTTTTTTTGTTTTTGTCCAGCCTGCTGCCTGACCTACAAAGTCCAGTAGTAGAGCTGAGAAGGAGGAAGTTTAGGGCATAGATTGTATTAATAACCAAAAAGTGGTTAAAAATCCAAAAATATTTATTAGGACATTACAGATGAAGGCCTAACACATTTCATGCCAGTTGGGGCACTTACTCATAGCTGGGGCACCTTCTCACATCCTATGAGTAAAAGTGCCCCAAAAGGCCAGAAACACGTTAGGCTTTCACCTGTAATGTCCTTATAAATGTTTTTTGGATTTTTAACCACTTTTTGGTTATTAATTTTTTGGAGAACACTCACAATTTCTGTTGTTTCATATATATGCACCCATTGACTGGGGGTGAACTGTCATTACATTCTCTTTCTTTTTCATAATCCCTGTTAGTGGACTTTAATTTATTTTGGTATGTGCTTATACTGGCATTTTGCACCACTCTCTCTATTTGTCATATATTGTAGCTAGGAGAGGGGATGTGCCTAATGAGGAAGGGGCCAGAGACAAGTTTTATCCAGCACTGGTTGGAGCAAAGAAGTTTCCATTATGTGCATGGAACTGATCCTGTGACTGTTCATAGGTTTGTGGTACCTTTAAGAAAATCATAGAAATGGGCAAAAAGTTATTTAAAATCAGACAATCAGCTGGGTGTATAGTAACTGCACAGTATTCAGAGGCACATTCTTATTTAAATGAAATATCGATACCCAAAATCAAGGAGGCTGTGTGCTTTGTACATCATGATAAGTGCATTGCAGTTTCACTGGTTATAAATTCATAAAAACCTTTAGAGCAACATAAATCGTACATTAGTACTAGCGCACAAGCAATGAATGCACTCTTGACTTCACTGCAACCTAGAAAGAGCGGAAGGAAAAGATTATATTACCTCTCCGATTCAAAAGTCATGGAAGTTTGGCACAGGCTTGGGTGGGACCCATGAAATGATTATGAAAGTGTTGGGAACATGACACTGTGCCTGATCCTCACGGAATGTTCCACTTTTCATATGTTTGTATATGTTTGCATTAGTATGCAGTGCTCATGTTGCACATACATCACTGTGCGTAACACAGCTGCAAAAGCCCGTTACAAGAGATTTGAAATGATTTGAAAAGACAACGAGCACAAAACCTACATATATACTAAATGTACAGTTCTTGTTTGCAGGGAAATCGTTCTATGCCATGATGAATCAATTAGTGTTAGTATGCCTGTCACTTGCTCATTTCCTACACGTTTAGTGGTTTGGTCTTGTTTTGTTGTTACATGTTTGTTAGTAATTTATAAAACTGGGGATTTACAAAGACTACTTTATGCCTTCCTTTGTTTTTTTTTCCTATTATTTTATGGTATTTCATTTGGACAATATTTCCTACATGTTTGAAGGTTTAAAATAAAACTAAGTCAGTAATAAATAAAAGTTTCCTACAGCCAAGACAACTTTCAGCAAATCCAACTTCTCCCCCACATTTTAGATTTTAGTTTGATTTTTATTTTCCCTATGGATATTTCTAATGAAAATTTAAAGGGGACATAAAGGCAAAAATGAAAACCTCTCTATACTGTTCCTTATGTGCAAAGAAAGATATCTCTAATCTAGAGAACGGAATCTGCAGAAGTCAGAGGAAGTAAAGCATATGGGAATAGGACTACATACATTCAGCTTTTTTATAAAGACTGTAAAAAAATGTTTTAATGACAGTATATTAGAGAGATCTTTCTTTGCAACTAGGGAACACTATATAGAGGTTTTATTTTTTGCCTTTAAATCCTCTTTAAGACACTATTTTACAATTACTTTTTCCCCTAATATGAAGGTTTTGCTTGCTTTGCTTGCAGTTTAGACTTGCCTGAGTAGACTGTCTCTATGAACATTAGCCCAAGCTTTTAAACATGATGAGGAGCTGTGGTCCAACAGGTTGAAATAAAGTCAGCTTTCATCCAAAAACAGTTTAAACAACAAAAACAGCTTTCAGCAGCAAAAACAAGGTAACTTATATGCAGCAGGCACATAGGTTCCTTAGTGTTATGTTCACACAAGTCTCTCAGTCAGACCTCCTGAGAGACTGACAAGCCTGGCTTTTAATGGGATACTGTCACAGGAAAACATGTTTTTTTCTTCAAAATGCATCAGTTAATAGTGCTGCTCCAGTGGATTTCTACACTAAAAAACATTTTTAAAAAGCGCAAACATTTTTTATATTTCATTTTGAAATCTGACTTGATGCTAGACATGTTTTCAGTTTCCCAGGTGCCCTCAGTCATGTGACTTGTGCTCCGATAAACTTCAGTTCACTTCAGCCTATCAACAGTAAAATGATTACTGTCTAGTTAACAAACTGTAATGAATACAGTTTGCCTAAATGTGCTTTATTCGTTTATATTTTATTCATATTCACGTTCCTTGCTGTGCCAGTGTGGCAACATTTTATAACAATTAGTGTTCCTATTTTGCCATTTTCAACCTGAAACGCCAAATGTGTTTGGTTGTTGGGCTTCAGTTTTATTGTTCTTTATTATTGTTTATCTTTCTAATGTTGGCATTTATTTTTCCACTTCCAAACTACAGCCTGGTTGCTAGAGTAATTTAGGACAGATTTATGAAGATTCACCAGATAGCAGTTTGTTTACTCCTGAAAGTGGCAAACATAAAATGGAAGTTAAAACACTGAAAATCAGTTGCAAATTGTCTCAAGCTGGCTGTACAATTACAGATCCGCTCGTCCGGTGAGGTCAACAACAATTGGTTCTTTCCTATATATGTCCACCTTGAGGTGGCCAACATTGGGCTGATCCAAGAGCCAAACAATTGGATCACAATGGGAGGCATGCAGGCCGTCAAGGTGAGACTGCAGCATATGTGGTCCTCACCTCAATGGGATTTTTATTTTCAAGTCACATGATTAATATCTGGCTGAATTGGCAACTTTTATCTGCCCATGTATGGCTGACCAACTTTAGAATTCATCTGTCTACACTATAATATAATCCTGAAGAGAACTACCCCTTTAAATTGTGTTACACACACCCAATATCTAGGATATACAGGAGGTGGGAAATAGTCAATATATTTGGTAGAATTTATATAAAAATACTGCTGAACGTTGCCTGTTCTTATTGCTTTTGCCACAATCAATGCTCCCTTACATCGGAAAACTAATTCCTTGTTCATCATCCAAGCCAAAGCGTTTTCAATATCCTAAACTGATTCCATGTTTTTCTAGATATCAGCCAATGAAATTGAGACACTGTTGACGAAGTTGCCTCGTATGTTCAAACAAGAATTCACAGGTGTTGGTGCCACACTGGAAAAGAGATGGAAGTTCTGTGCCTTTGAAGGAATCAAAACAACTTGACAGGGAACTGCAGAGACTTTCCCCCGGGATATATTGCAGACATAATGAACACGTCGCAGGGAAGCTGAAGTCTAACTGTACTTACTACATCCGTGATGTGCTCTCATGAGTGACAATGTCATTGTCCTTGCAATTTTCTTGCAGAATTGTGATAGACCTTTTTGCTGTTAAAAGAAACCCAACAAAGGTTTTACTTTGGTTATAGGCAGTTTTTGGAAATGTGTTTTATCTGTTATTGGTCAGTAGCAGAGACATGTGCTTTCTGGAAATCAATCTCAACAGATTAGCCCAAACGGGAAACATGGCATCTCATCCACTTCTCTGAATTATCCTTCTGATATTGGAAGACATCAATCATTTTCTAGAGCCGATCCATTTTATTAGAGGGATAAGTTACGCAGAAGGTACTTACATCATTTAATAGTGTATAATATCAAGTTCTTACCAAAAGTGTCCCTGATGTATTTTTACATTCTCCACACAATCTGCCTCAGGCTATCATTTAGATACTTCTACATGACAGTTTAGCAGCTATTGTATCTCGCAGAAGTTTAGCAGCTTCCATCCACCCGGAGATTAATGTCAGCAAATACAGGCTATGGAGGAATTCCGCATGCAAATGGCGACTAAATGAATCTTTTTTACTAATATTATAAATAAAGCTGAAGTTGAGAGTATCCCATCAACAATTGTAAATCAATCTTCCTGATGTAAATATTGATTTAAGCTACTGTTGTTTTACAGTGTTGTGTAATATATTCATAGAGATGCATTTAAATAAATATCCTTCTGCATTATCTGATTTTATAAAAAAAACCTGTTCTGCAATAAATATGATTGCATACACGAATTTCTCCTCTGTATTTGTGGAGGCTGTCATTGTTCCACAGGTTGCCAGGTGAAGAGCAGAAGAAGAAACAAAGAGAAGGACATACTCGTGCTTCAAATGGACACATTTAACTGTATCCTGGTTTGGGTTTGTTATTATTGAGAAATGCAGAGAACAATGGGGGGAATTCACAAAAGTGGACGATATTGATATTGAGACGAAAGAAAAGTGGAGATAAAAATGTCGGATTTCACTACAAATTCATGAACCGCTATCTCCACTTTTGTGAATTTGTCTTTTAAACAGACAGTTTTCAGATTTTGTCTTTCTCACAACATTTTTTCCTGAATTTGTCTTTAGCGCTTACTAAACCTGTCAGTCAGCCATCAAATTGAAATTTCCGGGGAAGGGTTTATTTTACCTAGGAAAATGATTATCCTTTTTTCAGTATAAACTGAGCTTTCTAAATCTGCCTACATGTATGTGTAATTCCACTTCTGGGACAAGATACAGTACAAGGGTCTAAATACAAAAAAAAATGCTATTTTGCATAATATAGGGATTTGTATAAGAAATGTTTTATTATCTTAAGTCAAGTGTCTCACTGCTGCTAAAACTATACTTATATGGTATAGTCACTCAAATTGCTAATACTGCTAATACTGCCTCATTCCTTAAGATAAAACTAGTAAAATATCGCAAGTGTGAGTTAACTTTTTACATGTAAAATTGTATAAAATACACTTTTTTTTTTAAAATGTAATCAGTGTTTTACTTGTTTTGTTAATGAGGCTTTTACACCTATAGGGTTAGACAGAAATTTGTGCCCTGACTATAAATTGCTAATCCCTATTAACATGATAATAATTCTCCAATGGGGCACCTAGAAGAGGTGTGAAATGAAGATTGGGTGAAGCAAAGCAGAGCAGATTCGTTTAGAATTGATCTGACACATGGGGTAATAGTTAAGATGGACATAGATGTGCAGATTTACCTGCTGTATCTGACGAATGTGGGGATGTCCAAATCTCCAGACCTGCCACTAACCATACAGATCAAATAAAGTAGTAAAAGAACAGATCAGCCAATGTTCTGCCCCTGACAGCAATCGTACGAAAGTTATGTCCGACCAAAGCTGGTGACAGTCTCCTACTGAAAATCATCAGATCGGCACGACAAATGTCGGGAGACTCCACACACGTTCCGAGGATTCGTACAATCAGATCTTTGCGTCTATGGCCAGCTTTACACTGAGCTTTACTCCATTTTGAAAATGTAATTTGAAAGACAAATTCATAAAAGTGTCTATAAAATATCTTTTTTTTCACAAAAAAATTTAAATTGGCACAAATGTATTCTAACTGCTAATTAAAGAAGAAGCAACATACGCAGAGGGTGAGTTTTGTGTTTGGGTACACTAATACAAGATCGACTATCGCCAAAAAAAAATGTTTCTCCCATCAGAGGTGCAGGCTAACAGTGCAGTTGTGGGGAAACAGTTTTTTTTTTTATTTTTAAGAAAGTCCCCTATTGAGTTCTATAGCCACTGCACTGTGTCGGTGCATCTCCCAATCCCATACCTCCCAACATTTGAAAATTCTTGAAAAGAGGGACAAAAACACCAGCCGCACATTGTGCAGCAAATTTTTAATTAAAATTGTTACTTTGCAAATCATTGTTCCCTTCTCATTGCCTTCGTTTCTGAATGTACTGTATGTGAATTCTTTTTATTCTGGCCCACTGAAAAAAATGTAAAATGGGGGGGTTCTACTGTATATCATTATTTAATAAATGTATATATTTTATATAGTGCCAATACACATATACTGTATATAGTGCTTTAAAGAGATTATACATCATTCACATCAGTTCCTGCCCCAGTTGAGCTTACAATCACACATTCACGCATATTAGGAGCCAATTAACATACAGTTGTGTTCAGAATAATAGCAGTGTGTTTAAAAAAGTAAATAAAGCGCAAAATCCTTATAAAAGCTTTAATTTCAATGCACATAAATGCATTGGGAACGCTGCACATTCTATTACAAATCAAAACATGAAGCAAATGTTATCAAATCTGTGTTATTCCTTTACAGAAAGTGAAGAAAAGGGAATATTAGGATGTTTCAAAAAAATAAATAGCAGTGTCTGCATTCTTCTTTACAGACTCAAACATTCACTGTATAAACTGATAAATGTTTCAAGATTTTGCTTTCCTTTGAATGACTGAACTAATATTTAGTTGTATAATCAGTGTTTCTGAGAACTGCTGCACATCTGTGTTACATGGAGTCCACCAACTTCTGGCACCTGTTACATTCCACAATTCTTCTGCATTTCTTGCTTTTGCCTGAGAAACAGCATTTTTGATGTCACCATAACTTTTTAATCCACTATTGGATTAAGGTTTGGGGATTGGATTAACCACTCCATAGTGTCAATCTTGTTGGTCTGGAACCAAGATGTTGTTGGTTGTTGTTTCATGTCTTGTTGAAACATGAGACATTACCTCTTCGGCATAAGGCAAAACTGAAACTGATCCATGATCCCTGGTATTTTATAAATAGGCCCAACACCATAGAAACATCCCCATATCATGATGCTTGTGCCACCATGTTTCACACTGTACTTTGGCTTGAATTCATTGTTTGGGGTTGTCTGACAAACTGACTGCAGCCTCATCTAAGAACCTGGTAAACAGATATACCCTGTGTACTTCCCTAATTATACTGCCAATTGCATGCCATAAAGGAAGATGGAAGACATAGCATTAAATATATATGGTAGGGATAGTTTGAACGTAACTCTTCAACTAGTAATATCTTATTGGCTGAACGCTGCCCTGCCCCACTAAGGAACATAATATTGAATAACAAATAATTTAGTTGAAGGATGAACCCATTAATGCCCAACAACAGATGCTACAAAACTGTGTCTTGAAGAGTGTTTCAGTCTTCCTTATCTGTATGACTAGACCACAAAGAGTGTTTTTTATGTTTTGGTTTGGATTTTTTTTATGTTCTAATGAGCTCAGTCGCGCTGATCCTGGGGATATGAGTGTGTGTGTAACAGCCGTCTATTGAAACTCCAGCATATGGAAATACAGAAATTCAATTTTATCCAAGCTATAATTTAAGGTAAATTATACTTTTGATTATACAGCTTCGCTTAGATGCAATTTTTGCAGCTGGATTAATATGTGTAGAATTTCTCTTTACAGGCAACCGCTCACAGTGACTTCAAGTGTTTTGTCCCTGCAGTGATTGGTAGCTTTGTGGGCCTACAATTTCCTCATACCAGATGTATGGCAAATACAGGTACAATGCTTGTTGGGTGATAGTCTTTTAGAAACGTGGCAATAAGCGTTTCCAACTAATCACAAGACATTAGAGTCATATGAGGGTGATTTTGAGTGTTTTGTCCCAAGTCATTGGACACCCAGATAACAAAATACTTGGAATTTCCCCATGATATGACCCATTGCCATATGACCCATTGCCATAATGATGTAAATAATGACATTTGTTATCCAGAAACCCGTTATCTAGAAAGCCCCAAATCAAGGGTAGGCCATCTTCTATAGTCTCCATTATAATCAAATAATTCACATATTTAAAATTGATGTAAATTATTTTTGGTAGACAAAGGACCAGGAACATCATTTTTAAAAAAAAAAAAATTGTTAGTATACACAAAATACAAATTAAACTTTGAAATCGCTAGGTCTAAGAAACAACTTATCGAAACTCCGCTTGCGCTTCTCTTCAGAAAAGGCGATCTGGTGATCCATTGTGCGGTGCTCGATTTCTCCTCCCTGCCTTCCTTAGCCAGGGAGGAGAAATAGAGCACCACACTGAAGAGGAGCACAAGCGGAGTTTCGTTAAGTTATTTTTTAGTAAAGACTTAGCGATTTCAAAGTTTCATTTGTCTTTTATTTGTCTGTTTTTTTTTCATTGTATACTAACGAATTTTTTGTAAAAATTGATGTTACTGTTCCTTTAAGGTATGCAGATCCAAATTACAGAAAGATTCCTTATCTTGAAAATCTCAGGTCCTGAGCTATCCGAATAACAGGTCCCATACCTGTATATATTCAATCTGAGTTTTTATGAGCTTGTAAACTTGAATTATTCAAGTTTTTTACATTGGGATTTTTTCCATAAATAAGGTAACATTTGTGTTTTTATAAATTGTGAGTTTATTCAAAGTAGAAAAACCTCTACAATTGCACAATTCCAAAGTTTTATGAATACGTCCTTAATATTGCCACTTGTCCTGACCTTTACAAGTTTTTTGCCTGAGCCTTGTCTGCTCTTCATTTCTGAAGTTGTGTGTGTGTGGGGTTCTACCTGTTTTGATAAAGAGGATAGAGAGGCTCCGGACAAACGGTTAGGGGAAAGCCTTTGTATTTTTCCATTCTGCTGCTCCATAGTATAAATCCCATTTGTCAGTTTTTGCTGCAAACCGTGCATGGTAAGAGCACAAATCTATTTAGCATTTGCTCAATAAAATAATTCTAAATATAAATCCATTTCCACTTTCCACTAATGTAGGACATCATTTCATTTGCACACTACAAAGTTCATTTTTTTTTTTTCTTCTGACATTTTCCAGGCCGCTGTTTTTATGTTCAGATTATTCCCTTGTAATTTTGTTCAACGTTTACCAAACAGAATTTTGCTTTGTTGGTTTGAAAAACACGATCAAGTTGCAGATTATAATGCTCTATCATTGACCACCGTCAGTCTGAAAAAAGATGTTAAAAGGAGAAGGAAAGCTACCAAAGCAGTTTATTGCCAATAGATTAGCCACAATAGTAAAAGCTATAACACTATTTATTTTGCAGAATGCTCTACCATACATGAGTAAACAGCTCTAGAAGCTCTGTTTGTTTAGGATAGCAGCTGCCATATTAGCTTGGTGTGACATCACTCTGGGGCCCATTTACTTAGCTCGAGTGAAGGAATAGAAGAAAAAATACTTCGAATTTCGAATGGTCTAATATGGCTACTTCGACCTTCGACTTAGAATCGAACGATTCAAACTAAAAATCGTTCGACTATTAGACCATTCGATAGTCGAAGTACTGTCTCTTTAAAAAATACTTTTGACCCCCCTACTTCGGCAAATAAAACCTACCGAGGCCAATGTTAGCCTATGGGGAAGGTCCCCATAGGCTTCCTAACAATTTTCTGATCGAAGGAAAATCCTTCGATCGATGGATTAAAATCCTTTGAATCGAACGATTTTTCCTTCGATCGTAGGATTTGCGGTAAATCCTTCGATATTCGAAGTCGAAGGATTTATATTCGGCAGTCGAATATCAAGGGTTAATTAACCCTCGATATTCGACCCTATGTAAATCTGCCCCTTTCTGTCTGAATCTCTCCCTGCTCACTTACAGCTCTGGGCTCAGATTACAGCAGGGAGGGAGAGAGGAGCAAACTGAGCATGCTCAAGCCCCAGCCCTGGAGATTTATGCTGAAAACAGGAAGTCTGATACAGAAGCCCATGTGTACACAATAAAAGGAAAGAAATGTGGCGTTTCTTTTGATAGAGGAGCACTACTTTGAGGGTTTACCAGTGTATTTATGTAGACCTTTCTGATAAAGCTTACTTAATTTTAGCCTTTCCTTCTCCTTTAAACTGTGCAACTACCTTCAGCAGATTGCCTCCATTTTAAAGCAATTCCAAAGTTAAAACACAATTATTATCAGAACAGGTTGCACAAAAAGCAATGGTATAAAAAAAATCTGATATTTAAATGACAAAATAATCAAAACAACTAATTAACGTGATGAGTATATACGTGGGAGGGCCATACCAATCTGCTTAGTAACATTCAATAAACTGCAGCTCCTCTTTACTTCCTGCTGTTTTCATTGTTCTTTGTGTCTCCCTGGACCGTCCCCATGGGTCAGATTGGCCTGTGTGTAGTTGTATCCGTACACACAAGTTGCAATTACAGCATTTGCGACTGCGTTTCCAGAAAAAAAATTGTAGCTACTTAAATCTAATGGATCCCATTTACTGGCAATGAGCAGTTCTATTGTATTTATGGTGCAGAAAGTGGCAGCACAAGATTTGGGTTCAACATTTAAGTGATGTTAATACCAAAATAAGAAGCATGTTCTGTAGCAATTACACCGAAAGGAGAACTTCATCTTACAGGTTTCGAATGGACAGGCTGATTAAGCAATATTTAAATGTGGGTTTTTACCAAGGTTTTTGTACTAAAACTCATACTTGAATTAGAACCTCAAATCAAGTATTTATTAGGTTTGAAAAAAAAAAAAAAAAAAAAAAAAACTTGAATGTAAAATTTCAGCAATTAAAAACTTTCAAGGTCATTAAGAAGTCAATGGGGGTTGGAATTTCCCCATGCTATGACCCACTGCCATAATGATGCAAATCAATTGCAAATAATGGGTTTTTTTTTTTTAAGAAATCCCGAAATTAAAGTTAGTAGACTCCATTATACCAAAATAATTCACATATTTAAAATTGATTTAAATTATTTTTTAAAAAGGATCTGGATATGAGAGGCTAAACTTCTGCTAAAATTGGCATTTCAAACTGAAAAGAGCACCAAAGAAATGACACGCTTGCATCAAAATGCACAATGACATCATGGTGTGCAGCAGCGCATAGTACGTGCAAGAACATGTGCCCCTTACATGTTCCCAGTGATGATGCCCATTACTCTGAAGTAAGAAAACACAGAAGTAACATCACATCTCTGCTATAACCTCAAGAATGGCCTGGGTGCTTTCTGGTCAATCACAAGATTAAAAGCTATCGGTCCTTTTGGATTACTGAGATTTTTTCCCCCCATGAGCCTTCCTCTTCCATCAACTTAAGAAGTAAGAAATCAGAATTCTATGAGCAAAGAGCTGAATCTCATTTCTGTTTAGCATCTTACTCCTTTGGTAGAGCGAGAAGTTTCTCACACTTTGTGCTCAACATAGAAATCAGCTCATTGAAAAATAACTCCATCCTAAAGCTTTCTGGCTCCCATGGAAACCATATATCAAAGTGTCTGGGAAGTAAAGAAACTGTTATGAACCAGTCACAGGCACACAAATAATACATTTTACATTTCCTGCTGTTTACAAATCTGTTTCCAGCAACAGTCCCACGATCAAATGATAATCAAGTTGTTTGTGAAATCACAGTCCTTGGCTTGCTGGTTACACACATGCAATTAGAAACAAAGGTATGAAACTGTTTAAAGATTCATTTCGATTTGTATCTTACAGAGGCCTAGGGCAGTTCCGCCGCTGAAAAGAAAACCAGCTACGCTGTACAGTATTTCTCAGCACAATACATTATAAACAAAATAGGGGGTATGGAAGCACTCTAAAGGCCAAGTTATAGTATATTTAAGTATAATGGAACTGCTAGTTTTAATGCACATTCCCTGGTCCCCTGTCTCAAAAGTAAGTTTACAAAACAGGGGTTTTTAGTTACAAAGTTATGATCACAAAGTTGAAAAGCCACCATACCACGTCAAGGTAAACCCCACATGGCAGTCCCCAACTTGTTTGCCTCTGGCCATAGTATAAAAAGTCTTACTGCATAGTAGCATTCAGTGTAATCAGTGTCTGTTGAACCTTGGTTTCAGTGTAAAGGATCTATCCTCCCCCGCAAGGGAGAGGAATTGTCCAAACCGACGCCTATTTTTAAAAGTATAGGGCCACATAGGGTCACAGCAGAGAAATACGACTTTTTATACTATGGCCAAAAGGCAAACAAGTTAGGGACCACCATATGGGGTTAACCTTGACATGGTATGGTGGCTTTTCAACTTTATGATCATAATTTTGTAATTAAAAACCCCTTTTTTGTAAACTTACTTTTGAGACAGGGGACTAGTGAATGTGCATTAAAACTAGAACTTCCATTATACTTAAATATACTATTACTTAGCCTTTAGAGTGCTTCCACACCCCCATTTTGTACATTATTATGAACACAAACGGTTGTCCTTACATGGACCTCAATACCCCACTTACACATCCTCTGTGCATTCTGCTGCCTCTTCATCCATTTTTTATTACTCCACTGACTGCTCCCCTAGAAGCTATTTAGCAATGGGGGCAGCCATTCAAAGGAGAAAAGGCTCAGGTTACACAGCAGATAGCAGATAAGCTCTGTACAACATAATGGTGTTATCTGTTATCCACTATTTAACCTGTGCCATATAGCCTTTTTTTCCAATTTCCACCATTGCTACACATCAGCTTGTTTATGTGAACTATAGTAGTGTTTCTGAAGCAAACATCAGTTTTAGCTGTGCAGGGCAACAGTACATTATATCTTCATTACTTTTAAACACTTTTTTTTTGGTGTTACTGTTCCTTTATGAGTCACTGGGCATGTCAATAATTGTTAATTAAATAAACTGCTGCTTCCTATACTTGTACCCACAATAATGTTAATGAGCAATAACCAAAGCTTGAGTAAAAGAAGAATGGGAACTCCAGGAAGTCCCTCATTTGAGTGGAGGGAAATGGACTTAAATTGTGGGTGGCCAAATCCAATATGCAGCGCTCTTGCTACAGGTTGGACGAGTCTTATACAAGGAACCACCAGGAAGCTTAAATAATAATTTTAATTTATGCACAGTAGACGTTCCATTTGATGTTTTTTCAAGGAACAAGAAAGAATTGGAGTGAAATCTGGGAACATAGAAAATCAGGGAAATGCATTATATATTGGTGGAACCACTAAAAAAAGTGTAAAATAAAACTTAAAAATCAGGATATTAGTGATCTGCTAGTCTGAAAAAAATGGACCCGCACCCAATCCATACCCAAGTCCTCCCAATCCAAACCTCACCCAACACAGCTGCTCTATTTATAAAACCTGCACCCAACCTTTCCAGCTGATGTGACAAATGGGGTAGGGCAGGCACACACACCTAGAAATAAAGGCTGCTAAAGGTGGAAGGTTGCAGGTGGGGAGAATCAAAGGAAGAGCTTAACCCAAACCTTCCCCGCAACCTGGCAATCTGTTGCAAAAGTTGGTCTGATCCCACCCAACCCGCAGGTTTTGGCCCGCCTGATCATCACTTTAGGGTGTGTAAAATTGACTATTAATAATTAATTTTGTAGAACAAATCTAAAAAAGAATTAGGTTCTTAGCCCTGTTGTATTTGCACCAGTGGAGAATGGAATTTCAGCCCATTAAGCTTCCAGTTTACATTAGGAGGCTGCCAATCAAGTGAGAGGTGGATACGGATGGCTCATTGGTGGTGGAGAAATAGTCTAGTGTGTCATCTGTGTGGTCTCTGTTCTAAGGAGTTCAACTCAAATTCATCTTTTGTTCTCTAAAATCTTCATAAGTCAGAAAAACTGCAAGCCTAATGATCATCAGACAAGGGACGCCTTGATGAAACAATAACAGGCAATCTGATTTACTACTGGCCATTTCCCCTAATAGTTGCTGATACAAATGGCTCCGTTAACTGAAATAATTACAGACTTGTTGTGTAATAAAAATGAGCTTGTACAGGTTAGAAATCTGATAAAGAGAATACAGATATATTTTCTCCCATCGGCCACATCCTTATTTCTCAGAGTACAAATGCACAGTGTGTAATTATATCTGCCGGGCACCTGGTAAGAATGTAAATTGTAGGCATTATATGGGAATAGCTCAATCCCCATTACAATGTCACATTTTCAGTGCCACCATTAATGTTTGGTCAGTGTTTCTCTATAAAGTCAAAGTCTCACTTTCAAGCATCTATAATATAACAAAAACGCAGAACATTAATTCCAGGGTGAAACCTGGCAGAGAGCTGCAGTCACCTATCAGACGAATGTTTTTGAAGATACAGAGTATGGCTAAGTAGTTTTTCCTTTTAGCGATAAACAGAAGCGACAAGTTGTAATTTTGCTATCTTGTAATCGAATAGAAATTATACAATTTCAGCTTTTACGTCTGTGGAAAAGCAGAGCTGGCGGCATTAAAGTACCATTTAATGAAGCTTGAGAGCTAATTGGTTAAATTCAACAGTTCAGTATGTTCATTTTGGGAATCTGTAAGAGTGTAATGTTCTAATATAAGTAACCAAAACTACTGCTTTTCATTATGCAGCACTGAAGTGTGCCGTACAATTGGCTCCGAAACTGCTCAAGACTGAGCTGGGCTTGTTTATTTGAATGTTACAGCACCATTTGTACAAACGCTGGAGATTCCTGAGCAGGCCTGTAGTTGATATTCTATATAAACTGCCATTTTATTATGTTCTTAAAATTAAGCTGCGGTGGTTTTAGACCATTGGCACACGCAATGTTTTCCCATCAGAACGCACACAAAAATGATTTCAGCACACAACTCCAAACAATGTGCATGCTGACGTAACAATGCTGTGCCTGTCAGTGCTTGTACAACACGGGGTAGACAGGCACAGATAGAATTTTCTCCATTGGTATTTCCATGTCAGTGGAGAAAACAGGTCATTTACAATAGCAAGGACAGTGAGCAATTTCAAGCATTGAGACATTGGCTTTTTTTTCCACAATGCAGCATTTTCCCAGAATTCCAGCCACAGAGGGAGCTTCCACCTGGTCCAGGCTTCCCATATAAAATGTGCTCACTTTGGAACAGGAGGCAGGAAAGATTGCGTGGCACTGAACACCAGTAAATGGAAGTATAAAGACAGCACTTTGATTCAAGTGCCTGGGATTTTTTGCACAACTGCAACTACGGTAGTACTTATGTGTGCCACTTGCCCATCACAACACAGTGCTGTGAAGGGGCGTGTAATTTTAAATACGCAAATAATTTATAGGTAGTAGATTAAACCTTCTTTAAAGAATAAGTAAACCTTTTCTCTAAAATTACTCTACACTGACTCCAAAATAACATACCTTTCTCCTTGCATTCAGATTTTAGTTTCTCTATTACAGCCAGTTCAACTGCTTTTACTATATCAACACTACTTCTCTCATTGACTACGAAGACCTCAAATAAGACTTACAGGGACTGCAGAGAAGGACAGGCATGCAGAAATCAAAGTACTCTATTGTCAACACACACTAAACCTGGGTCTATTTTGAATGCACTAAAGAACCCCGTCCTCTCAGGTTCAAGTGGGAACAAAATAGGAAACCCATCTCCAGCTCAGGAAACACTGCAACAAAAGTATCAACAAACTCTGCCCATTCAGAACTGCTCTCTGTAATGCCAGATTAATAAGGAATAACAAAGCTGTCATGGCAGATATAACTAAAGCCTATGACCTTAGATGCATGTATTATAGAAAGGTGGCTTTATGAATGTGCAGGCCCAGTAATTACCCAGTGCTCCACTGCTCATGACCCGTCTGCAATGAGAAGGTGTAGCCATCTGTTTTAAATCCCAAATGCACATAATTTCCATTGGCCATTCCCATTCAGAAACGCACTCCAAAATACTTCTCATCTATAGACCACCTTGTAATGGAAGAGTCTTTGGAAGAGTCTTTTTTTAGGAAATAACCGGCTTTGTGACTGCTCTAAAGCTGGCCATAGACGCAAAGATCTCCTCGATTCGTACGATTTTCGAACTGTGTGTGGAGAGTCCCGACATTTTTCGTCCGGCGGAGATCGGTCATTTGGTCGATCGGACAGGTTAGAAAATTTCTGTCGGCTGCCGATAATATCTCTGCGTGTATTGCCGATCGTACGATTTTCAGTGGGAGACTGTCACTAGCTTTGGTTGGACATAGATATCGTACGATTGCTGTCAGGGGCAGAACATTGCTGATCTGTTCTTTAACTAATCTGACTGGTAAGACTTTGATCTGAATGGTTAGTGGCGGGTCGGGAGATGGGAATGTCCGATCGTACGATGATTCGTACGATCGGATCTTTGCATCTATGGCCAGCTTAACTCTAGACCACCCTAGATGGCTTATTCTTGTAGACTTCAATACCTGGAATGATGATAAAAATTACATGGCTACAGCCACAGTTTTCTGGTCAGTCACCATCTTGTACACTTTGACACTACGATGCAATGTAAAATAATGCAGCAATAGGAATTTGTAAAGTACCTTTAAACTGGACAATACAGATCCAGTATCCTGATGTGCTTAGCTGACCTGCAAGTGTGGATGAACCTGACCTTGCTTTAAACTAAACCCAAACAAGATAGAGAAGCATTGAATGAATTAAACATCTGACTCCAGCGGAGGCTATGCCCATACCTCCCAGCTGTTCTGTTTTCAACCCACAGTCCCGGGTTTCTTAATGAAATGTCCAGAGTTTCTCCTTGATCTCCTGCACTGATGCCAGAAAACTAAACAAAGTTTCTGAAAATTAATTAAGAGGTTTTTTTGGCCAAGAACACTGAACACTTGCACTTCGATATATTTGTGACAATTTAAGATACGCAAAGATAAAATTGTAACTATTTAAAATAAGCAGGTCTCTTGGGAAAACTGACTCACAGATAAAGGGCAATTTCAGTTTCATGAGCAAAACTGTTATAACACATAAAACATGACCCTAAAACTCCCAGAAATGTGTTCAAACTTTCATAACTTGCCAAATTTTGTAAAATAGACATGGGAATGAGGGTGTGTGGCCACACCCTTTTGTCCCTCTTTCGGTTTCTTGTAACTTTGTTATACTTTGCAAGACCAAGACTATACACATGCTCAGTGTGGTCTGGGCTGCTTAGGGATAGTCATAAATTATCAAAACACCAAGAATAATATCTGCCAGAAGCCGATGCAGCAAAGCTGCACTGAGTCCTGAGTTGTCATGTGATCTAATGTGGATTTTATAGTTTTTGTATTGTTTCATGCAAATTTTCTCCAACTCTGCAGAACCAGTGGCTGCATCAAAATAATCCTCCAAATAGAATCCCAGTTTATCTGTTTAAATCTGGCTCCATGATCTTTGTCTCTGCAGCTGGAGTTGGAAACAGTAAAGGGGGTATAAAGGCGAAAATAAAATCCAATACAAATCTCTACACAGTTGCCAACTGCTCTAAAGGAAAACAAACAAAGCTGCTTGAGTTCTGTAGGCCTGGGAAGGTGGGAGCTCCCCCTGCTGTTCATGAGTAGGACTGTTTTCCTGCAGAGCAGTTAGGGACCATCTGACAATTCCTATCCACAGCAGGTCTCTTATAAAAATGGTACACATTTTTTAATTAAAGTATATTGGAGATAGGTTTCTTTTTCATTGAAGAAAGTAAAAATGGGATTTTATTTTTTTGCCTTTACTTGCCCTTTAAATGGAGGATTCTCTTACAATTTGTAGTAATATAAGTAATCAAGGCTTGAATACAAGAAGCATTTCTTCAATCCATAATGTACAGTAGAACTCCAATTTTACGTTTCCCCGGATTTTGCATGATTTTTCCACGGCCCCTTCATGTTCTAATGCATTTCAATAGCAGTATTTTTACTCTTACTTACTTTTAGTGTTTTAGACTTTTGAAACTTGTGACATGCTGTGCATTCTGCAGGAACTGGCAGGCAGTGCTGAAGGAGGAGTAAGGGACTGGGGTACAAGACTGAGTTGCAAAGGAAAGCAGCAGCAGCTGTGCTTGAGAAGAAGGGAGGGGGCAGGCAGGACAGGAGTGTTAGAAGCAATCTGGAGAGGTAATCTTTGCTGGAGGAGAAAGGGGACAGGACTCTAGTAGCAAAGGGAAGCAGGAGCTGTGTTGGAGGGGGCGGTAGCAGTTCACAAGGCAAAAAGTGCTGAAGGAGGAGTAAGGGAGTATGTTGAAAAACATAGAACTGGGGTTCTACTGTATTAATGGAGATTGTCACCCTAAGAAATAAATTCCAAATATGATTTCATGATGTTAGTCAAGCAAAAGAAACTTCACTTACACTATATAAATTATTTCAATCTGCTTTCTTTTAGTCTTGGAATTCACAATCACATCAAGCAGGCAGTAGACATTTTGTGCACACTTAAGGAGAACTTTGTATGTTCCCAAAATCGTTTTTATGCACCAAAATGAGGCACCAAATGCCCATGTCCATGCACTGGCTACAAAATGAGATGGGGAGGAGGATGTAGGAATGTAAGGAGGGCAGTGGCATCTAGGAAGTGCAGAATGTAAAGTGAAATTAATTGCCTGCTCGGGATATGAGGAGGGACTGGCAATATATTACTGGCTGAGAGTTTTAAATGAGTTTATAAAAGGTATGGATAGCTTAATAAAAACACCATTTGTCTTTCATTTTTCATTTGAAAAGGACTTTTATTATACAACTTTTTATGTCTGGGTGACCGGTAGGGATGGGCGAATTTTTTCGCCTCGGTTCGCCGGAAAAATGACGCCCATAGACTCGTATGGCAGCGTGCATCAAAAAAAAGACGCGCGTCAAAACAGTTTTGCCGCGCGACAAAAAGTTTTTGACGCCCATAGACTTTAATGGGCGTCTGCGACATTTCGCCGGCGGCGAATTTTTTGCCAAACGGGTCAAATTCGCCCATCCCTGGTGACCGGTCCCCTATGTGTGCTTTGAGTCACATATAAAAAGTGCTATACAAATAGTAGTAGTAGTATCAGTATTATTATTATTCAGCAGAGAAAATAGGTTACTACTTCTGTAGATCGTTTTAGTGCAAACTGGGATTGAGCTAGGTATGATACACTACAATGGTTTCAAATTAAAGACATGGTGCTTTGCTGCTCCTGCGACTGGATAATAAATACAGAGGGAATGAGAGAAACCCTGTGTGATGTATAAATGGGGTGTTTAGTTATAAAACATTATATTCCCAAAGGTTAGGGGAAAGTGGGAATGGTTGACAAGATTTTGCCTTGGGCCCCAGTGAGCAGTAATTTCCAGTAATGCCTATGGCACAGTTATTTACTATACAAGTACAGTGATTATGGTCATCCCTGTGGCAGTATTGCTTCAGCAATTCATTCACATCACCTTTTTTTTTTTATAACTGACCAAAATCTCAGTCCTGTGCTGATTTTTTCCTGCACGAGTTTTCAAGTTCCATGCCGCTCTCTTTAAATATCGAACGTTACAGAGTTTCAGCTTTAAGAAGCCATTTACATTTCTGTCTCCATTAGGCCTCCTCTAGTCTGGGCCTACTAATTAGTGTAATAAAAATGCTAAATCTTTTATACCCATCAAAATGCTACAATATGAATATGAGAGCAGTTAAAGCAAAGTCTGGGCATTTCCCTTGCTGGCTGTAATGCAGCTATAAGATCAGAACACTGAGGAACATTTTATTTGTTATCGCCTAGGCTACATTTTCGATGTTTTGTTAATCGAAAACACTTTGCTTTATTGAATTTCTCTTACTGGATCTTATTTACATTTCTGCAAGTTCTACACTCCTGCAACACAATATATCACTCAGCTACCCTGCTAGTAGTCCTGATCTGCTCACGTCTGGGATTAGGAGAACTATAGTGTCTGAGACAAGGCATATAGATGTTTTCTACAAATCTGTTTGTGTACCTGGATTTGTACCCCTCCTTAAAAAAAATAGCCCTATATTCATATAGGGAGCTGTTTTGATCACATTTGTTTTATAGCTGGCATGGTTGCACAGTACAGATTCAGGCAATTCAGTATTCAATAAGTATCTTTACCAGGGCTATGAGTTAATATTATGATCCTTTATTTACATCATACCAACACATTTGCAGAGACTGCACATCATTCGCACCAGTACCTTAGGGTTTGTCGTCATGGGAACCAATTAACAAGCCTGAATGTCTTTGGAGAACCAAGAAGAATGTACGCAGATATTGCCCCAGCTGGATTCAATTTTTATTTAATGCAAAAAAATTAAACATTGACCGAAGCTATAGCTCCTCTAAGTGCATCGTTGTTAGTACTTTTCAGTGCTACATTCCTTCCACAGCATAAGATATCAATGATTCAAGAAACGTGATGAGACTGAGGAGGTCTCATTATGTTACCATTAAGGAAGCTATGTCGGTTTTAGGATAGATGGACTTAGAGATGCAGGTCGTGCCAAGGGTCAGAGTTTCAGTGGCAATGAAGCAGTTTCTGCCCTGGTGGAAGATGTCCAATCTTGTGAAGGGTCTCCAGTGGAGAATTCTTCTATGGACTTAGTTAACGACAGATGCCAGCAAGTTTGGTTGGGGAGTTCACCTTCAAGGAGCATCATTTCAAGGCAAATAGTCACAAGAGGAGTTTCTCCTTATTTCAAATGACTCCGGGTTGTCTGAGGAGCATTGAAGCAAGTTTCATCTCTAATAAAGGACAAATGTGTTTAAGAGAACAGACAACAGGAAAGTAGCAACTTACCTGTTCAAGTAGGGAGGGACAAGGAGCCAGATCATCCGGCTTACAATGAGAATTTGTTTTTGTGCTGAGAATAACCTTCATGTTCTTTCAGCAATTTATGGAAGAGGGAAAGATCTGTTGGGAAGACTTTCTCAGCAGGAGGACAGTTCATGCAGGAGAATGATTGTCAACAGAGATGTTAAATACGATATGACACAAGTGGGGTCATCCCCAGATAGATATTTTGCCTTTCAGTTCAACATGAAAGTGAAGAGATTTTACTCCCTCTATCTCCAACCAACAGCAGAAGCAGTGGATGTTCTATGGCAAAATTCAGAGTTCCATTTAGCTTACACTTTTCCTCTTCTTTGACTGATTCCTCAAGTTCTTCAGAAAGCCGAGATGATCAGGCTGACCTTGATCCTAATAGCTCCATAGTGGTCGAGGAGATAATGGTTCTCAACTCTGATGGAAATGTTAATTACCAAGCCAATTCCTCTTCCTCTAAACACAGTCTATTTCATCAAGAGCCAGTTCTTCATCAGAATATCAGCATGCTATTGTGAACAGCTTGGCATTCAAAGAAGCAACTTAACTTGCCATAGTCTGTCCCCAGAGTTTATTCTTACATTAGTTCCAAAACCTATTATAGGACACGGGGATCCTTCTGCAGTGGTGAGATGTTTTGGATTTCTTGCCTGCTGGATTTAACAAGGGTCTTAAACCATCAACTTTGAAAATTTAAGTTGCAGCATTAAGCAGCATAATTGGTCTACATCTAAGTAGCAAATCCTTGAGTAAAAGATTTGTCAAGGCTACACAAAATCTTTGCCCAAGACAGAGAGTCTTCTATTACAGTCATGTTCACAGCAAGGTCACCAGCCAGAAGCTTTCATATCCTGCCAAATTTTGTAAAATGGACATGGTAAAAGGGGGTGTGGTAATAAAGTGGGAGTACAACTTTTTTCCTCTCTTTCGGTTTTTCAAATGTTGGGCGGTGGTATGGATAATAGGGTGCTGCTCAGACTTGGCAGATATCTCATACAGCAGCCATCTTGGGATGAACCATGTGCTCTGCAAGGCTTCATTATAAACTTCAGCTAATCTCCAGTGCAAACTCAGTAAAGTTGCTGCACAACACACGGTAACTACAGCAGAGCATATTGTAGAGGAGAAATTAACTTCTATAACCGAATATCGTACTTTTTCATTAACAGAACAGTGACAGAGCTCTTACCTCTCCCATAGGAACAGATCAGTGTGAAAATAAAAATTGGGTAAAAAGACAGGCTGTGCAAAATAAAAAAAATGTGTCTAATAGTTAGTTAGCCAAAAATGTAATGTATAAAGGCTGGAGTGACTGGATGTGTAACATAACAGAACACTACTTCCTGCTTTGCAGTGACTTGAAGGGAGGCCACATGGGACATATCTGTTCAGTGAGTTTGCAATTGATCCTCAGCATTCAGCTCAGATTCAAAAGCAACAGATATGACCCATGTGCCCC